>NC_134484.1:290569301-290679301 GCF_040206685.1 Ascaphus truei | reverse complement strand
CACCCCCCCACTCCCTTCATCTCCTCTCACCCCCCCACTCCCTTCATCTCCTCTCACCCCCCCACTCCCTTCATCTCCTCTCACCCCCCTCCCTTCATCCTCTCTCTCACCCCCCTCCCTTCATCCTCTCTCTCACCCCCCTCCCTTCATCCTCTCTCTCACCCCCCTCCCTTCATCCTCTCTCTCACCCCCCTCCCTTCATCCTCTCTCTCACCCCCCTCCCTTCATCCTCTCTCACCCCCCTCCCTTCATCCTCTCACCCCCCTCCCTCCTCTCTCACCCCCTCCCTCCTCTCTCACCCCTCTCCCTCCTCTCTCACCCCTCTCCCTCCTCTCTCATCCCCCTCCCTCCTCTCTCACCCCCCTCCCTCCTCTCTCATCCCCCTCCCTCCTCTCTCATCCCCCTCCCTCCTCTCTCATCCCCCTCCCTCTCATTCTCACCCCCACTGGACAGCCAAACGCATAGGCAGGCAGGAGACACAGACAAGCAGACAGGCAGGAGACACAGACAAGCAGGAGACACAGACAAGCAGACAGGCAGGAGACACAGACAAGCAGACAGGCAGGAGACACAGAAAAGCAGACAGGCAGGAGACACAGACAAGCAGACAGGCAGGAGACACAGACAAGCAGACAGGCAGGAGACACAGACAAGCAGACAGGCAGGAGACAGACAAGCAGACAGGCAGGAGACACAGACAAGCAGACAGGCAGGAGACACAGACAAGCAGACAGGCAGGAGACACAGACAAGCAGACAGGCAGGAGACACAGACAAGCAGACAGGCAGGAGACACAGACAGCCAGGCAGGAGACACAGACAAGCAGACAGGCAGGAGACACAGACAAGCAGACAGGCAGGAGACACAGAAAAGCAGACAGGCAGGAGACACAGACAAGCAGACAGGCAGGAGACACAGAAAAGCAGACAGGCAGGAGACAGACAAGCAGACAGGCAGGAGACAGACAAGCAGACAGGCAGGAGACACAGACAAGCAGACAGGCAGGAGACACAGACAAGCAGACAGGCAGGAGACAGACAAGCAAACAGGCAGGAGACACAGACAAGCAGACAGGCAGGAGACACAGACAAGCAGACAGGCAGGAGACAGACAAGCAAACAGGCAGGAGAGACAGACAAGCAAACAGGCAGGAGACACAGACAGCCAGGCAGGAGACACAGACAAGCAGACAGGCAGGAGACACAGACAAGCAGACAGGCAGGAGACACAGAAAAGCAGACAGGCAGGAGACACAGACAAGCAGACAGGCAGGAGACACAGAAAAGTAGACAGGCAGGAGACAGACAAGCAGACAGGCAGGAGACAGACAAGCAGACAGGCAGGAGACACAGACAAGCAGACAGGCAGGAGACAGACAAGCAGACAGGCAGGAGACACAGACAAGCAGACAGGCAGGAGACACAGACAAGCAGACAGGCAGGAGACACAGACAAGCAGACAGGCAGGAGACACAGACAAGCAGACAGGCAGGAGACACAGACAGCCAGGCAGGAGACACAGACAAGCAGACAGGCAGGAGACACAGACAAGCAGACAGGCAGGAGACACAGAAAAGCAGACAGGCAGGAGACACAGACAAGCAGACAGGCAGGAGACAGACAAGCAGACAGGCAGGAGACACAGACAAGCAGACAGGCAGGAGACACAGACAAGCAGACAGGCAGGAGACACAGACAAGCAAACAGGCAGGAGACACAGACAAGCAGACAGGCAGGAGACAGACAAGCAAACAGGCAGGAGACACAGACAGGCAGGCAGGACACAGATAGGACACAGTCTCACCTCTCTCTGCTGCATGCTTTTCCTCCGCTCTTTGGCCTCACCTCCTGATTGGCTGCTGCTGTGCAATGCAGCCAATCAGGATGGATCAAGTTGCCCAGCCCCCAAGCAGAAGCCCTGCTCTTTCCCCTCTCGCACCAGTTCGGCGAACTTGGGAAATTCTAGGTACAGGTTCGCATGAACCGGTGCGAACCAGCTGAATCCCACCCCTGACACATATACATACATACATACAACACAGTATTTCCTGAGAAGCTGAGTTAATTTCAGCTCGGGTGACATCCAGGTTGTTGAGATACTTACTGAGCTGCCGGTTACTTCCTGGTACATCACACGGACTAATAGAAAGCCGCAACTGATGTTGCAGCTTCTTGTTGGCCGTGTAACTTACAAGATTTAAACGCAATTTTTTTTTCCCTGGAGGGGATGCTACCCGTGGCACCTTTTCTGTTAAGTATATAGAGTACCAGGAGTCACTGTAGCCGAAATTCAAACGGTTAAACTCCGGAGATCACCAGCCCCCTGCTTCCCATTAATGTACAAAAAAAAACCGGTAGGTGGAACTGCTCATTTAACTGAATCATTAAGGCATAGTATGCAAATCCGTTAAGGCACTGACGTAGTCCATGGAAATTGACCTGTTTTATAAACACAAACCTACCTACTCAAACAGAAAAAAAGAGCATTCTTACCTGAGAAATTAGAAAAAAGTCTTGTGTATGTAGGGAACCTGTTCTTCAGCAGCCACTGCTGTGCATCTTGCATTGTAGCAGATGGATGAAGTTGCTGAGAAAAAGATAAAAGTTAATGGTTGAAATGCAGTGTTCGTAGAAAGATGTACAGTACAGTATATATGTAGGTATAACTTTATTTACATAGAGCATGCAGCACTTAACATAGAAGATCTAAAATATGTAATACTGGGTACAGTAGTACAAAGCTGGGATACAGACATCAAATATACAAATTGGTACAGAAGATATTCAATATGTAAAGAGAAGCTTAAAACGCCTCATTTTAACCCCTGTGCTGTTGCTGGAACGGCACACCAGCTAGTAACCCCATGGCCTTTTGTATGTTTTTTCTCCGTGCCTCTAGTTATTTTCAGAAGTTTAGAGCAATCAGAATGGAAGACTAGCAATTCTTCTTTCCAGGCCAAAGCGGAAACCGTGAGGAGTCATGTAATCATGGTAATAATCACAAAACCCTAAGGCCAAAATAATGCTGCCACTCAAATTTAGCATAGGTTGAAGTTGATGGACGTACGTCTTTTTTCAACCTCATCTACTATGTAACTATGTAACTTTGCATCCTTCGGGTAGAAAAATGTGTAAATGGCATTACAATTCATACATTGGGCATCAATATTAAAATCTTTAACACCTATAGCACATGCTAGAGGAAGGTGTCCACAAGCCTATTCACACTGACCAGAGGACAATACCCTTGTCTCAGTATACAATACTTTTCCTCTCAACCCCTCATGCATGGATGACTGTCAATACCCAAGCTATAGAATGCTAATATTCTGAACACCTTATACACAAATGGAGGACCCTGTTGTGATGAACCTCTGCCGTGTATTTAGGTCTCCCATCTTCAGTTTAGAGATCTACATCTGATGGAGACCTCTGCAGCCGTGAAAGCTTATGCACAAAAAAAAACCTTTGTTCGATTGATATGTTTGTCCATTAAAAGCTATCAAACCATTACTGACTACAGTAATATTAGCCACTGGTGCACACTTGTAAAATGCAGAGGACTGACAGCATTTTTGGCAAAAATAACGTTTTTACAGGTACTCTAAACTTAAGAAACAGAATCTGATGGCAGATGAAAGCCACTTGACCCACCTAGTCTGCCCATATTCTTATCTGCTGTAAACCCTCAGACCGTGTTTGATTGTTGGCTTCCTTTCATAATTAGGATAGCCTTTTGTCTATCCCAAGCATTTTCAGATTCCCTTACTACCTCTGTTGGGAGGATATTCAATGAATCCACCACCCTTTCCGTGAAGTATATCCTCACAGTTCCCATTTGTTTGAGACGCTCCAGCTTCAAAGCAGGATCTCTTGTACTTCTCTACCGTACTTTGTTAAAACCCTTTATGAATCTTAAAGTTTCCATAATATCACCACTCTCACTACTATTCTCTAGGCTGTACTAAGCTTTATTGAAGGATGTCTCTGGAGCTGAACCGCATTAATTTCAGGTCTGTGGACCCCCTGCTTCCCGAGCTACAGGCCTCAGTACGGGGTATCAATATCTCCTGCAAGTTTAAATCTCTCGCGTCCTAGTCCACGGGAAGCAGGGGGTCCAGGACCTGAATTTAATGCAGATCAGCTCCGGACATCCTTCTTCAATCCTATGTACTAAAAATAAACTAAAAGCAAAGCTTCATTACCTTGGTGGCTATGGTTATGAAGAGGTTAAAACATTCCGCCTCCGCCAGCGCTCAAACCCCCTCCCCCCACCACCAATTGGCTTAATCACTCACTACCTCCCCACTCCCCCCCTCCCCCCTAGACTGATCCTCAATATCCCTATTAGCCAATAGTGGTTTTTGGACATTAACCAAAAGAAAATACATATACAGTTCAGTAATTACCAAGACTATAAAATACATTTGAAACATAAAACCATTGTCACTGTGGATTACTAGACCCTCTCAATGGAGAGCCTAGATAGCCGCATTGGCAATCAATATTAAGCTTTAATTTAAAATATACATGAACAAATAAAACACATTAATAAAAATACATTAATAAACCCCCCTATTACCTTAATGATTAACCGCCAAGGTAATGAAGGTTTTAACCCTCCCGCTAACCTAACAAAGGCCTATCTAACCTCCCCCCGGTGGCAACTACCCTGTTCACTCACCCCCTCTAACCCCAACACACACAGCAATGGGCAATAGCTTTATTAGTCAGTGTTTTATTGGTTGGGCATTTGGCCCTCTATTGAATGTTGGTGCCACTGAGGACGAGGATGGCCTTCATCATGGCAGAGTAAGTACTACTTATATTCATTTTTTATGTTTCTCAATGGGGAAAAGCGCTATTATCCCGATCTGGCTAATATGGCTATTGCCCATTACTGTGTGGTGGTGTGGGGGGGTGGGGTTGTAAAGGTGCCCATTGATTGCTAATGTGGCAATCTGTGCCCCAATTGAGAGCACAGATAACCACAGTGACAATCAATGGATTTGATGACAATGGTTTGATTTCTATTGTAATGTACAGTGTATTTTATTGTATTTTGTAATGTATATTTTTTTATGCTTCAAAAATGGCCAAAATAGCTATTTGCCAGATCTGGCTAATAGGGCTATTGCCCATTACTGTGTATGTTGGGGGTGGATGATGGAGGTAGTTGTCCCCAGAGAGGGTAGTTAGGTGCAGCCACTAAGGTAATGAAAAAGGGGGGGAGGTATTAATGTATTATTATTGTTTTTTGTTTTTTAATTAAAGCTTAATAGTGATTGCCAATGAAGCTATCTAGGCTCTCCATTAAAATTTTCCTAGGCTTTGGCCACAGTGCCACAGTGCCATAAATGTGATTTAAACTAGCGCTTTAACACAATCAGTGATGAAAAAATATATATAATGGTGCAGTTAATTAGTGATTAAATCTATTAATATAGAAAAGTGGAATGATGTGAAAAACGAAGTCTCAACCTCCAAGTATAATTGTACACAATCTCCACTAATAGACAGAACTTCCAGGATTAGGATGGAGCATGATCGTCAGGATTCCACCATAAATAAAGAGAGAAACAATATAGTGCACTTCTACATATAAGTGACAATGCAACTCTTCAGAGTCTGGGCTCATATAGAGAGCCTACTTACAGACTTGCAGATAGGTAACAGCAGTGGGTGTAGATATTGTCAACAGATCTGGGATCCAGTCTTGTCTTGTATGTCTCAGAGAAAGACAAAGAGAACCAATAGTGCAGACCAATTAAAATTTATTAAACATAAAAGCAAAAACAGTATTGTACTCACATTCTGTACAAAACATATAGGCACATCAAATAGGATGCAACTTTGATACTGCCAATTTGTGCTCCTGATGAAGATGATCTGAATCAGCGAAACGCGATGCTAGAGCAATTAGAGTGCAACGTGACGCCGAGAGGATCAGCCGCTGCCACGACTGCCTATTTCCCCCGTGAAACCGGAAGTGACGTTGACTCCGGCGGATGTGAAGTGATCGTGCTGCGGGAGGATCTTACTAACAGAAACGGCTCCAACTACCCTCCTTCTTGGCAGTATCAAAGTTGCATCCTATTTGATGTGCCTATATGTTTTGTACAGAATGTGAGTACAATACTGTTTTTGCTTTTATGTTTGATACATTTTAATTGGTCTGCACTATTGGTTCTCCTTTGTCTTTCTCTGAGACATACAAGACAAGACTGGATCCCAGATCTGTTGACAATATCTACACCCACTGCTGTTACCTATCTGCAAGTCTGTAAGTAGGCTCTCTGTATGAGCCCAGACTCTGAAAAGTTGCATTGTCACTTTTATATACAGAAGTGCACTATATTGTTTCTTTCTTTATTTACAGTGCCTCACGTGAGTTTTCCACTCCAGCGATGTGTTGACTGTAGGTTTTTGGAAAGGGAGGGGGTGGCATGGGAACCGTGTCAAGGAAGTGTCAGGCATGAGAACACACCTTTACTAAATAATAAAATGCATGTTGTCATGCAATTTAGAGAAGTATTCTGCAAACATATATATACACTATGTCATGCATGAAAACATGCCTTGTTAAAAAAAAAATAGAAAATGTAATGCATTGAAAAAAAGCATTGTACACTACAAAAAATGAAAATAAGTAAAATAACAATAATACAGCTCAACCCCGTTATAGCGCAGTCCTCGGGGGCCCCCCGATCCGACCGCGCTATAACCGGGGTCGCGCTAATTTCAAAAAATTTAAAATGGCCGCCGCGTGCCCGATTGGGGGAGGAGGGAGGAATAGGTGGAGTGAGACGCCAGCAGCCCTACAAGTCCAAGCCCTACACGTCCCCAAGCAGCCACCGTAACTCCCCTCGCACTTCCCCCAGCAGCCACCGTATCGCACGTCAATAAGCAGCCTCACTTCCCCACGCCAGCCCCGCTTTGATCACCCCCCCGCCAGCCCCGCTCCGATCACCTCCCCGCCAGCCCCACTCCAATCACGCCCCCGCCAGCCCCTTCCAATCACCCCCCGCCAGCCCCGCTCCAATCACCCCCCGCCAGCCCCGCTCCAATCACCCCCCCGCCAGCCGCGCTCCAATCACCCCCACGCCAGCCCCGCTCCAATCACCCCCCCCGCCAGCCCCGCTCCAATCACCCCCCTCGCCAGCCCCGCTCCTATCACCCCCCCGCCAGCCTCGCTCCGATCCCTCCTGCCAGCCCCGCTCCGACCCTCCCCCCCCCCCCCGCCAGCCCCGCTCCGATCTCAGCAGCCGACACCAAAGGAGGGGGAGGGGGGGGCTGTGTGTTGTGAGTTGGGAGTGTGTTGTGAGTTGGGAGTGTGGAGTGTGGAGTGCGCTATGTGGAGTGTGCAGTGTGCTATGTGGAGTGTGCAGTGTGCTATGTGGAGTGTGCAGTGTGCTATGTGGAGTGTGCAGTGTGCTATGTGGAGTGTGCAGTGTGCTATGTGGAGTGTGCAGTGTGCAGTGTGCTGTGTGGAGTGTGGAGTGTGGTGCGTGGAGTGTGGTGCGTGTGCAGAGTGTGGTGCGTGTGCAGAGTGTGGTGCGTGTGCAGAGTGTGGTGCGTGTGCAGAGTGTGGTGCGTGTGCAGTGTGTTGTGCGTGTGCAGTGTGTTGTGCGTGTGCAGTGTGTTGTGCGTGTGCAGTGTGTTGTGCGTGTGCAGTGTGTTGTGCGTGTGCAGTGTGTTGTGCGTGTGCAGTGTGTTGTGCGTGTGCAGTGTGTTGTGCGTGTGCAGTGTGTTGTGCGTGTGCAGTGTGTTGTGCGTGTGCAGTGCGTGTGCAGTGTGTTGTGCGTGTGCAGTGTGTTGTGCGTGTGCAGTGTGTTGTGCGTGTGCAGTGTGTTGTGCGTGTGCAGTGTGTTGTGCGTGTGCAGTGTGTTGTGCGTGTGCAGTGTGTTGTGCGCGTGCAGTGTGTTGTGCGCGTGCAGTGTGTTGTGCGTGTGCAGTGTGTTGTGCGTGCGCAGTGCGCGTGCGCAGTGTGCGTGTGCTTGCGTGGAGCGCGTGCGTGGAGCGCAGCGAGTGTGTGCAGTGTGCGTGTGCTGTGTGCGTGTGCAGTGAGAGTGTGCGCGTGGAGTGCGTGCGTGGAGCGCAGCGTGCGTGTGCAGTGTGCGTGTGCAGCGTGCAGCGAGTGTGTGCAGCGTGCAGCGAGTGTGTGCAGCGTGCAGCGAGTGTGTGCAGCGTGCAGCGAGTGTGTGCAGCGTGCAGCGAGTGTGTGCAGCGTGCAGCGAGTGTGTGCAGCGTGCAGCGAGTGTGTGCAGCGTGCAGCGAGTGTGTGCAGCGTGCAGCGAGTGTGTGCAGCGTGCAGCGAGTGTGTGCAGCGTGCAGCGAGTGTGTGCAGCGTGCAGCGAGTGTGTGCAGCGAGTGTGTGCAGCGAGTGTGTGCAGCGAGCGTGTGCAGCGAGCGTGTGCAGCGAGTGTGTGCAGCGTGCAGCGAGCGTGTGCAGCGAGCGTGTGCAGCGTGCAGCGAGCGTGTGCAGCGTGCGTGTGCAGCGTGCAGCGAGCGTGTGCAGCGTGCAGCGTGCAGCGAGCATGTGCAGCGAGCATGTGCAGCGTGCAGCGAGCGTGTGCAGCGAGCGTGTGCAGTGTGCAGCGAGCGTGTGCAGTGGGCGTGCGCAGTGCGCAGCGGGCGTGTGCAGTGCGCAGCGGGCGTGTGCAGTGAGTGTGTGCAGTGTACAGTGTGCTATGAGAGCGCGCTGAGCAGTGTGCTATGAGAGCGCGCTGAGCAGTGTGCTATGAGAGCGCGCTGAGCAGTGTGCTATGAGAGCGCGCTGAGCAGTGTGCTTTGAGAGCGCGCAGAGCAGTGTGCTATGAGAGCGCGCTGAGCAGTGTGCTATGAGAGCGCGCTGAGCAGTGTGCTATGAGAGCGCGCTGAGCAGTGTGCTATGAGAGTGCGCTATGAGTGTGCAGTGCGCGAGTGTAATGCGAGTGTGCAGTGCGCGAGTGTAATGCGAGTGTGCAGTGCGCGAGTGTAATGCGAGTGTGCAGTGCGCGAGTGTAATGCGAGTGTGCAGTGCGCGAGTGTAATGCGAGTGTGCAGTGCGCGAGTGTAATGCGAGTGTGCAGTGCGAGTGTGCAGTGCGCGAGTTTAATGCGAGTGTGCAGTGTGCGAGTGTAATGCGAGTGTGCAGTGCGCGAGTGTAATGCGAGTGTGCAGTGCGCGAGTGCAATGCGAGTGTGCAGTGCGCGAGTGTAATGCGAGTGTGCAGTGCGCGAGTGTAATGAGAGTGTGCAGTGCGCGAGTGTAATGCGAGTGTGCAGTGCGCGAGTGTAATGAGTGTGCAGTGCGCGAGTGTAATGCGAGTGTGCAGTGCGCGAGTGTAATGAGAGTGTGCAGTGCGCGAGTGTAATGAGAGTGTGCAGTGCGCGAGTGTAATGAGAGTGTGCAGTGCGCGAGTGTAATGAGAGTGTGCAGTGCGCGAGTGTAATGAGAGTGTGCAGTGCGCGAGTGTAATGAGAGTGTGCAGTGCGCGAGTGTAATGAGAGTGTGCAGTGCGCGAGTGTAATGAGAGTGTGCAGTGCGCGAGTGTAATGAGAGTGTGCAGTGCGCGAGTGTAATGAGAGTGTGCAGTGCGCGAGTGTAATGAGAGTGTGCAGTGCGCGAGTGTAATGAGAGTGTGCAGTGCGCGAGTGTAATGAGAGTGTGCAGTGCGCGAGTGTAATGAGAGTGTGCAGTGCGCGAGTGTAATGAGAGTGTGCAGTGCGCGAGTGTAATGAGAGTGTGCAGTGCGCGAGTGTAATGAGAGTGTGCAGTGCGCGAGTGTAATGAGAGTGTGCAGTGCGCGAGTGTAATGAGAGTGTGCAGTGCGCGAGTGTAATGAGAGTGTGCAGTGCGCGAGTGTAATGAGAGTGTGCAGTGCGCGAGTGTAATGAGTGTGCAGTGCGCGAGTGTAATGAGTGTGCAGTGCGCGAGTGTAATGAGTGTGCAGTGCGCGAGTGTAATGAGTGTGCAGTGCGCGAGTGTAATGAGTGTGCAGTGCGCGAGTGTAATGAGTGTGCAGTGCGCGAGTGTGCTATGAGAGTGTGCAGTGTAGTGTGCTATGAGAGTGCGCAGTGAGTGTGCTTGTAGCGCGTGCGTGCAGTGCTTGTGTGCTGTGCGTGCAGCGTGCTGTGCATGCGCTGCGCGTGCAGTGCTTGTGTGCTGCGCGTGCAGTGCTTGTGTGCTGCGCGTGCAGTGCTTGTGTGCTGCGCGTGCAGTGCTTGTGTGCTGCGCGTGCAGTGCTTGTGTGCTGCGCGTGCAGCGCTTGTGTGCTGCACGTGCAGCGCTTGTGTGCTGCGCTTGCTGCGCTTGTGTGCAGCGCTTGTGTGCTGCACTTGTGTGCTGCGCTTGTGTTCAGCGTGCAGTGCTTGTGTGTGCTGCGCGTGTGCACGTGCAGTGCTCGTGTGCAATGCAGTTGTGCCGTGCACTGTGCGTGCAACGCGCTATGCATCGCGTGCAGTGCGCAGTGTGTGTGTGTGTTCAGTGCGCAGTGTGTGTGTGTGTGTTCAGTGCGCAGTGTGTGTGTGTGTGTGTTCAGTGCGCAGTGTGTGTGTGTGTGTTCAGTGCGCAGTGTGTGTGTGTGTGTGTTCAGTGCGCAGTGTGTGTGTGTGTGTGTGTTCAGTGCGCAGTGTGTGTGTGTGTGTGTTCAGTGCGCAGTGTGTGTGTGTGTGTTCAGTGCGCAGTGTGTGTGTGTGTGTTCAGTGCGCAGTGTGTGTGTGTGTGTGTTCAGTGCGCAGTGTGTGTGTGTGTCCAGTGCGCAGTGTGTGTGTGTGTTCAGTGCGCAGTGTGTGTGTGTGTGTGTGTTCAGTGCGCAGTGTGTGTGTGTGTGTGTTCAGTGCGCAGTGTGTGTGTGTGTGTGTGTGTGTGTGTGTGTTCAGTGCGCAGTGTGTGTGTGTGTTCAGTGCGCAGTGTGTGTGTTCAGTGCGCAGTGTGTGTGTGTGTGTTCAGTGCGCAGTGTGTGTGTGTGTTCAGTGCGCAGTGTGTGTGTGTTCAGTGCGCAGTGTGTGTGTGTTCAGTGCGCAGTGTGTGTGTGTGTTCAGTGCGCAGTGTGTGTGTGTTCAGTGCGCAGTGTGTGTGTGTGTGTGTTCAGTGCGCAGTGTGTGTGTGTTCAGTGCGCAGTGTGTGTGTGTGTGTGTGTTCAGTGCGCAGTGTGTGTGTGTGTGTTCAGTGCGCAGTGTGTGTGTGTGTTCAGTGCGCAGTGTGTGTGTGTGTTCAGTGCGCAGTGTGTGTGTGTTCAGTGCGCAGTGTGTGTGTGTGTTCAGTGCGCAGTGTGTGTGTGTGTTCAGTGCGCAGTGTGTGTGTGTTCAGTGCGCAGTGTGTGTGTGTTCAGTGCGCAGTGTGTGTGTGTGTTCAGTGCGCAGTGTGTGTGTGTGTTCAGTGCGCAGTGTGTGTGTGTGTTCAGTGCGCAGTGTGTGTGTGTTCAGTGTGCAGTGTGTGTGTGTTCAGTGCGCAGTGTGTGTGTGTTCAGTGCGCAGTATGTGTTCAGTGCGCAGTATGTGTTCAGTGCGCAGTGCGTGCGCAGTGCGCGGTGCGCAGTGAGAGTGTACGGTGCGCAGTGAGAGTGTACGGTGCGCAGTGCGGGTGCGCAGTGAGGATGCGCAGTGTGCAGTGAGGATGCGCAGTGCACAGTGAGCGTGTGCGTGTGCAGTGTGTGTGCAGTGCGCTTTTTTTTTCATTTGGGGTCCACGCTCAAACCACGTTACAGCGGATCGCGCAATAACAGGGTTGAGCTGTTCTTACAAGTAATGGACAATGCATCAGAAATTTCTCTGCATAAATTAACATGGATATTTCTGTCATGGTATGAATGACAGCGTTGATTCCATAAAGGTTCACGCTGGTAAACCTCAGAAATCAAATTTTCAATAGTCGAGTAGTCCATATTCTCACAGCAAGCAAGCACAACTGAACTCTTTTTAAAAGTATTTGAACAGTATCCAGGCAGAATAGATTACCTAATTTTTCATTAGCTTTTAATTTTCATTGGCTGTTAGCCGCTCACATGACCAGGCTGTAGCTCTACAATAGCAAACAAGTCTGTCTCCTTGTAGCTCACGTGCATGTGCAAGCTTGCGCTCACTATGGCAATGTGCTTTTGGAATACACACGTTTGTTTGTTGCAAGAGCTATGTAGCTTGCTCCGTATCTTGCACTAGTGAGTCCCTAGGGTTTTATGTTTCAAATATATTTTATTGTTTTTGTAATTACTGTACTTTGTGTATTTTATTTTGGTTAATGCCCAAAACCAGGAATATTGGGCATTAGTCTAGAAGTGGGTGTGTCTACCCGGGGCGTGTTTATCCCCTTCAATACCTTAGCGGTTAGCCACTAAGGCAATTAAACTTTGCTTTTAGTTTACATAGGATTGAAGCAAGGGGTCTACGGAGCTGAACCACATTAATTTCAGGTCCGGGGACCCCCTGCTTCCCAAGGTAGAGGCCTCCTTATGGGGTGCCCATATATGGGGCTATTTAAATGTCCCTGTCACTTGGGGCCGTGACACGGGAGATTCCGGCACCCCATACGAAATGTGCTGGATTTGAGATAATCAGCAGTATTTCCATTATTTCCCCCAATACTGACATCAGGCACACTGGCCTGTAGGTATCTGCCCTACTTGTACAATCATTTGGAACAACGGTTAATAGTTGCTGGTTAAACTGTTCTGTTAATGGTGTTCCCTGCACACCCCTAAGCATTTTAATATCCTTGCATATATCATGTCTGGCCCCTTTGACTTGTCCACTTCATTTTGAAAATTTCAGTAGGGCTTTCTGCTACGTATGCACCTTTCCAGGAGAAAGGAGGGAGGGTGACAGGGGATGGGTATGAGGTTAGAGGGGTTGACACCATCTGTCAGATTGAAGTCTCCTTTAATTGCCATTTTAAGAATCTCTTAAGAATATTAATAGCCTATCAAATTCCTCTCTTCCTGGACGTTGTAGGTGACCTTAGTATGAATAACAACCTTTTCACCAGTTTCTAGGTTTACCCGTCTTTTTTACCTTGTACTAAAGTACCCTCTATGTCACAGAAAGGCCAACAACCTCCTCACTTCCTTCCCACTCTGTCCTTTCTAAATACAGTGTAACCTGGTATAGCCAAGTCCAACTTCTGATTTTCATTGAGTCATGACTCCGTAATAGTCACAATATCCTAGTCAACCTCACCAGTGTGTGTGCAAGTGTATTTTTACACAAATAAAGACATTTCGACCCCTTCTAAAATATCAGGCTCACTACATCACAGCAAAGAGAGAGCAGCATGCAACACAACTGTGCATCACACTACACCACATTTCAACAACATTAACTAGATTACTATGTGTTTTTTTAATTAGGAAAAAAAAAACATATTACTTACTTCAACAGTCCCTTGTGGACTCACTACTTCAACAGTCACTTGATGATTTGGCGAAGATGAATTGCTGAAAGCAAAATCAAATGGTAAGGTCACAAGCTTGATTTTTCAACAGAACAGACTGCAACAAAAAGTTCACCAGAAAGGAGGATCTTAAGTCCCCCATTCCAAAGACAGAACAGTGTTTAAAAAGGAAAACGGTAGTTCTCAAAAATAAAAAAAAAGTTGCTACGGGAAACATCTGTCTAATGCAAAGTAAATGTCATTTTAGATATTGCCAACTTTAAAACCGTGAGACTCCAGCATTTTGATAGCATTGGGCTGAGAATCTGCAGATCTGGCACCTAAAGATGCTCAAGTAAATTGTCAGTTTTAGATTACGACTGATTTCTCTTTGGCCACAGATTTCTAGTATACCGCACTTACCTGTCTGGTACACTGTAGGTACTGTGCTGCGTAGAAGAGGTAAATGTAGGCGTCGTGGTTGGGCTGGTATCTACATATGCTGTGTCTGGCCAAGGCGAACACTGAAGAAAGAGCACAAGAAACATAATTAGGTAAATAGTTAAAAAAAAAAAAGTGGAAATAACTAGGTAAATACTTAACCAGTCCATAGTTTAGCCATTTTTGCAAATCAACAGCCACTTCCAAAAAAATGGGGCAAGTGTGAGAACATGGGTACGCAAGGGAATTTGCAGTTTATTATTACACTGCAATAATTAAATGGAAAATGTAATGAAGGGTGGATTTAAATGGAACTATGCAACCAGTAAATCCATACACTAATTTGAGTACAGGGACTTGTTTTTTTTACTAGTGTATCGTTATCTCAAGTTTCTTAGTAGGCAGTATACAATATCAGTCCAAGTATCAATCATGGGGCAGATTTAATATTCTCTAAAGAGGCCAGCATGCACCACATTGCCTATTGAACCAGCTCCTAAAGTGTAGTACTTTAACAAATGCGCTGGACAGTTTTACCTACAACAGTTTTAGTCTGCAACTTGGAAAAAAGTCTCTTTTTTTTTAACCACGGTTTCTAGAGTTTTGCTACACATATGAAAGTTCTGTAATAAGCCAGCTCAAAGATTTCCTCAATGTATTTTAGAATTTAAAATGCAGAAGCAACAAACAATATTAGTCCTGTGCATCAAGCTCATGCATGGCATGTTGCATTTTTTTTTAATACATATTACTGAACAAAAGTGGGCAAGACCTAAAATAGAATCACTTTATAGAAGACACGGACTTAAATGATCACATCAAAGTGAATGCCAGACAGATTAAGATTGGACAACATATTGCAAAATTCAGAATGTTCACCTTCAGATTAAATGTACGATTCCTTAATGTTGACAATTACAACAAATCAGCAGTACTAGATGTTCAAGATGTCATTTAGATGTCTATTTCTCCATCAGCTAGTCTTTTTGCAGACAACATGCTTTCTCTCTCCCTCTGCAGTCTTGACTTACTTCTGCGCTTAGAATTTCTTCCATGCAACAGGAATAAAACCATGCTGCTATAAAAGCCTTGGTCTCTGCTTCTCTCCTCAAAATCATTCCAACGGTTTACCTTCTCATGTTATAAGGTCTATAGGCTCCTCACTTCTTATATATAAGCCTTAAATCATGCATTTGACCTTTACTTATTTCTTGCTCACTTCACTGTGTTTGTGCCAATGCCTTCAGTTTGTGCCCCTCTTATTTGCTCCCCAATCTTGCCTCTTGAAAAGGTGGATATGTAAAGGTTGTGGAGCACACTTTAGTAAGTGTTCGATTTTTAAAAAAATTTTTTGTTGCATATCACCCTCTGTGCGCTACAGGGAAAGTAATATCGCAAAACGTAACAGAAAAGCTGGTGCTCTTAAGTTAGCTCTGCATACATGGCTTGTGCTATTTAAAAATAAAAAATAAATAAAGGTTTGTGATAGACTAAATAGCTTGTGTTACACCACAGAATACTGCATTCCCCAATTGCACTTGAATACCTGCTGTACCTTTCCTATATTATTGCCTGATTATTTTGCTAATCAATTAAAAATCGGGGATAACTTTGAAAGCAAATATTTTTGTTAAAGATCTTAATGCCCTGACAGTTTTTAAAGCTTATTTATCTAGTGCTACTGCTCTAAGCTTGCATAGCTAGAAGGGTGCAATGACCCTGTATACGTCAAAATGTAATTTTCTATGAAAATGGTTCCCATCATGTCTTATTATAGAAGTCCCAGGTATCTCTCCACGTGTTGTAAAAATTAGTATTTTGGGAGGTATAAAAGTCAATAGGTACTCTACCAAGTTGGACTCCCTCTTCTCTCCACAAAAGCCCTCTTTCAGGGTTCCAGCTCAGTGTTGCAAATTTTGGTCAAACTAAAAAACGCATGCAAAATGTTTCTCGCAAAACCAATTTCAATTTGACCGTTCAAAAATGTGTAGAGCCAAAACTGGTGCAGGCATCTGAAGCGATCAATTACATTTTCACAAATACTATTTTTTATGCTAGTGAGAGTAGAGAGGAGACGCACTAAGGTCCATTGCACTCGCTCTAGTATTAACCCTCTCTCATTCAAGTCTATAACAGTTAACGCTGGATCGGGTGTGTTGACCAAAAAACAGACCTCGGTGAATCTACCCCAAGTGTTTATATTAATGTCTTACAGAAAGGGCTCCTTCCTGAACTTCATTTAAGAAAAACCATTTAAGAATCCAGCTGTGTCTGTTCCAGCAGCAGAATGCAGCCGATAGGAATTTTAGGGAGATCCTTTAAAAAAAAAAAAAAAAGAGGATGAAGAAATGGCGCACATGTTGTACTCAGGATGATTTAGCTACTAGAACAGACTCAAAGAACCGGAGACATTGCTTTTTGTGTTTTTGTCTCGTAAGCAAGTCATACATACATTTTAAAAAGCAGTTAGCCCATGGATACACCAGATAGCAACACCTTGCAAAATTCTACACACTTCAGCAGCATACCGAAAAGCTCCCCCCGCCACCCATGGCAGCACATTTTGCTTAAGTGTTAGATTTAGGAAGGATTCCTTGTTGGGGTAAAAAAAATATTTGATGAGTGAAAATAAATCATTACTATTTCATGTAAAAGACAGAAGGAAAAGAAGGTGCTCCCTATAAATATTGTTTTCTACATAACATTAAGTAGTGTGACTGCACAAAGACACCAGACATTGTTCTCCCCCTCAAAAAAAAAAAAAAAAAAAGCGAGCTAGTTGGGTTCATATTTTATTACAATCCCTCCAAGAAAGAAGGTGGCATACAGTCTTTATATAGTTTTATTGCTTCTCAATGATATGGGTTGTAATTAGCCTTCAAAATCAGAGGGTAATCTGAAAAAAACACAATTATGATAGATGAATAATTCAGAAAACTTTCTAGCTATTTTATGGACAAACTCCTTTCCTAAATGCTTCATTTAGTACTAAAGGCTGACAGAGATGCGACATTAACCACTCCATCTAGAGTTTTCAGTGAAAAAAATGGGCACTAAAAGACATCCATATCTAGTAGAAGTATCTAAAAGGGGTGAATCTGTCAAGAATACTTCCAAGTTTTCCAATCGTTTCATTTAGTGTTGTACTTCGGGAAGGAAGAGAGCTTCAACTGGGAACTCTGCCCTGTCTTATATCTCCCATGATCTTGAAATATGTAAACTTGCTTAAATTGCAGGAAACAAATTTAAAATGCCCATATTCTTTACTCCATCAGAACCATCACAAATAGGTCCTTTTTGGCCTAAATCTCATCTTAATGGAAGATGTATGCTTTTCTCAAATTGGTCAGTCATAAATGCAACTGTGCTTGGTATCTTTGTGCACTCAATTACTACTTGCATTTACAAATAAGTTTTTCAAAATGTGAGAAAACAAAAATACACAGATTTTAGCCAGTGGGCATTTGGATCATGGAAGCATGTCCTATATCTAACACTTATTCTTGCACAAGAGGTCTTGCACAATTTTAAAAAAAAGTAAGCAGGTGTCCCTTACGCTGCCTCGCTTTGCCAGAGAATCACCGCAGTCTGCTGGCAAAGTCCGCTTGCTGGACTTTTTCTGCTCATGTTCAACTGCATCTTCAATTATAGGCTCAAGCCTCATCTGGGATAAACACCAAAGATTTGGATCAATTTTCTTTTCATGACATAGTCAAGAAAGATCTAAAACGCCTTTTGTGTTTTATCTCCTTCAGCTTGAGGACTTAAAAACTCAAGAAAAAAATGGTATTAAAAAAAAAAGTGAGGCACTTGGCCAAACTATTAATTTGTAAAATTAAAATATAAATTTGGAAGTTTCCTTTAAACCCACTGTGTAAGGTTTTTAGATCTGTACATGACTTATTCCTTATATTTACCTTTAATATTTCTCCAACATTAACATTAATCCCTTCACTGTCAAAAGGGTAAGTAATTACAATGAGTTGCAATGAGTTAGCAACACAGGTATTAATAGTGGTGGACATTAAGCTTTCCACAATCAGTCCAATCATTCCCACCCAAGCCAAAATGGCTACAATGTGTTTTAAATTGTGCTTGCCATTAAAAGGCAGTTAAAAGAAAGGAGCGATTATTTCCATTATATCCCAAATATTTCCTATTTTTAGTGCATAAAACAAAAGATATTTACAATAGCTGGGCCCCATCCTCCATCTCCCTCCAAAATAAAATGCTGGTAATAATGACTAAAACCATAAACAGACCTCTCTGGCGCTGATGGCTCAAAAAGCACGATAGATCTGAGATGGAATAAACTTGAGTCATTGCCAACAGCTGATTTGGAGAAGTTGGCGCCACGAAGCTGAGAGGCTGACGGAGAGCACCATCCACAAACGGGAGAAGATCCATTTGCTTGTGAAATTGTCCACATTAAGGCTGGAGACCTCACCACTTGATGTGAGTAGGTTTTCAATTTTTACCCACGGCGGAGGAGCGTATAACGGAAGTGACCGAGGTCATTACCATTCTTAAATGTTATGTTGTGAGCACGGAGTGTGTGCATACATATGTATTTTATCATTTATTTCATTTTTATACCCTTATTAAATTGTTACCCTTTGCCTGATATACCAAGCATATCAATTCTTTTCTCTGGTAATGCACTGGGGTTTACATCAATGCAATAATTCAAGTTTATTCCATCTCAGATCCATCGTGCTTTTTGAGTAATCAGCGCCAGAGGTCTGTTTATGGTTATATCTATACTGGACATTAGACATCCAGGGGACTTTTTCGGCTGCTTTTGGGACAATATTACAGGGTCACCACATGGGACTTTAAGGTTTATTAGTTATGTTCGTTATGTGTTTGATATATGAGTGATTTTCAGTCACATATTTACAATTCACTATTTATGTGTTATATTATTAGGAGATATTAGCGCTTTTTGTACACTAATTGTTTATTTTGGTAATGACTGTTACATCCCAAAGTTGTACTCCAAGATTCTAAATTTAAAAACACAGCCCAAAATAATCTTGGCGTTCCAACAAACCCCAATGCCTATGCACTACTAAAGTCTTCTACTAGATGAAGAATCTGGAAAATCGATTGCACAGCAACACAATGTGAAAAAAACGCTTTGCACTGAAAGTTTTAGGGGCAAAATACCTAAACACCAAGTCTATTTAGAAATGCTTGGCAGCCAGCAATATTCATGTCATGTTACCTCTGTGAGGATTGTGGTTTCATAGGAAGGTTGGTATTTCTCTCTCTCTTGAGCTGTTCTTTTCTCCATCTTCTCTCTGTCTGTTTTCTGCTTCCGGTCAGCTCCTTTTGGCTGGAGATATGATTAATAAAAAAGCATGAACCAATTACAGAGAAAAAGGCAGCTTTGATTTGTTCACCAAGATAGTTCCAAATGCTCAAACATTACACTTTTCCCTCAGCCACGAATAAATTTGTGAAGATGAACAAAATAGACCGGTGGAAAAAAAGGCTTGATGCGGTCATCAAAAGAACTGCCATTATTACAAGGAAAGTTTTCATTTATACTCAAAATTGGTAACTAAGGAGACAAAAGTACTGTGGAAAGGGAAGCTTTCACGTTGCAACCAAGATGGCAATAACAAAGCCACTATTCTATGCTCTCTTCTGCTCACTAAATACATATTACTGATGTGACCAAATTAGGCCCCAAAAAACGACATTTCATATAACATATGCTGAAAACACTTAAATATATTATTAAAAAGTCCATATACCAAACCTTTTTAAAGTGTTCTTGAACAGATTGGTTGATGTAAACTAAGAATAGGAAGCTGTTTTAGTTAACTTATCTTTGGCTTATTCTACCAAATATAATGATTATCTTATCCTTTCTTAGAAATACTTCTGTTAGGAAGGGCATGCACAAATCAGAGTACCTTTTTAAACTATTATAGGGATGAAAACCATAATCTACTGAGACCCCACTGTAAATAAATTATTTTTGAAAGTTTAAAAACATTTTTTCCCCCAAACAACTTACTGTAATCTTTTTTCAACAAAAGGTATAAATGACAAACAGTTAGCCGAAAGAAAATGTTACTGCCAGTAATACACTTTGGTTCTACATACTGTAGGACAGATTCTTTAAACACTTAAAGACAATTGCAGCTCAACCCCGTTATAACGCGATCCGTTACAACGCAAATCTGTTTATAATGCGATGCAAGGGTGGCTCCCAATTTTCATATTTATCAATACTTTACAACACGATTATTGGAATCTTAAATACTTTATTGTACAATGCATACAATTGTACATTATTTCTAACGCAATCCGCTTATAGCGCAATGTGATTCTTTGGACCCCAAGCACAGCGTTATAAGGGGTTGAGCTGTACTAATGGAAGTAGAAATACACTCTGTGGAATAGAGAACTGACGAGACATATTAAACATTTCTATTTTTGTGTAGCACATTTATCCAGAGAGTTTTGCAACCGATGAAAAACTAAGTCAACTTTGTTGAGAATTGCCAAAGAGTCATGTTACCTTAAAAACTTTGATTTGGCAGCTGGCTGAGTGCAGGTGATCAGTGTACTCCCCATTATCATTCTGTTTGAAGCTGTCAACCTGAATTCTGAATGGAACTCCTTTTTCACCCCCATGCTTCCGAGGGGTGAACTCTGTGCTAATACAATGCACCTTAAAAAAAAAAAATAAAAATAAGAGAGAGCATGGTTTGTGTACAGATTGCACTACAGGAAGACGGTGGGTGAAATACAGGAGTTTAAGAATAAGTTGAAGTAAAACAAAATGACACAGAATTTCCTAGTAGATATTTTAAGGGTTTTAAGGGGAAATGCATAGGTGTAATTTGTGTCACAGTGAAGCACTTCTATTTCAGGGGTGAAATGCATCCCCACAAACAAAATAAATTAATTGCATGTCTGATTTGCAGCCTCCTACCAGGTTCACAATGCAAAACAAGCAACCAATCGCATACAGATTATTCCAAAAGGGATAACTATTTCTGAATAGGATCTGCTGCTTCTGTAAACACGCACTTTGCAATACTAGAAGTGAATGCTCTAGGCTACAGCTTTATGTCCCCCCCCCCCCCCTCCCGGTATGAAGAAATGGGCCTCCTGAGATGAACCGCATAAATTTAGCTCCAGGTACCCCTTGCTTCCTAAGATACATACCTCCGTAGGTACTGCCGGAAGCATCGCCAACTGAGTGAAAAATATGGAGGGTTAACTGTCCCGTGGCATGGGAGATAAAAGGAAGCTGTGACGTCACCTGTTATGGCTACATATTGGCCCATGTGATGCGGGAGCTTTTTAACCTACATAAGTGGTACCTTCAGAGGTATTTAAATGTGTTGGAATGTACAGTAAGGTAGAGGGATGCAATTTATAGCAGAAAGACGATAGTGGATGCTCAGAGTAATTGCATGCTGCTCCATTATACAAAAACAAACTTGGCATTGCCAGATTATAATAATGCACTATAATGTAGAAAAAGACCTGACTACACCATCATACGAGTATTTTACTAGATTCATTATTTTTCTTTGTTTCGTTAGGTTATCAGTATAGTTATTTATGCATGTACAGTATATAGAGTACAGTATATGCATTCATACATGCATATGTAGCTGGATATATGTCTGTACTTATGTTCTGTGTTGCAAAGTAGCAAGTTCTGCATTTTTTTCTGCTTCACATACATTTTTGTAAGGACTACACCATTTTGAAGCTTACAGCAGGTTAGTGAATTTACATTTCTCAGAGAAGGGCAACACAAGACTGCAGCTCTACTTACTGTGGCTTCAAACAACTAAAATATATTGTTCAGTATAAGTTTGAGCCTAGATTAGGGAAGCATTGCACTAAAAATGTTCATATTTAGGTGTGCCGGGAATTATACTTCAGTTTGCCTGGATCCTGCAGCAACATCTGCTACACAAGGTTATTACTGGGCAGCTCTCTGAATGCCCTCTACACTAATATTATACTGGTTTTTATCTGCACCATTACCCTCCCTCACATTCATCTACCACAGTCTCTTTCAATCCTTTTTTTTTTTTTTTTTAAACAATCATCACACCTTGTTTTCCTGACTTATCCCATTCTCCAATATACAGTACTCTACTTTCTATTCCATGTTCGCTGCAACATCTCAAAAACACGTTTTCTCGTTCTTTAATCTACCTCAGCTCTCTCCTTACTACATACACATCTACTCCTCTTTCCTCTCTCACCTTTGCCCTCATGAACGCAACTGCTTTTCCCAGTCACTTCTGCCATCTATCTCCTGTGCTCTTAAGTTATACTTTCACCTCCCTCCATCTCTAGGCTGCTGGAGACATTTCTCCAAACCTTTGCCCCTGCCGTATCCCCACCTGCTTTCCTTCTCGAACATAAACCCCATCATCTGTATCTAAAAGCTCAAACCCTTCCAAGCTATCAAGAACCCTTCCACCCTGCTTCACTCCCATTTTCATGTGTATTCTGGAATGCTTGCACTCTGAAATACTTGTTGTACATGACTTCTCTTCACCTTTGCACTAACCGAAACTTGGCTCGCACACTCTGACTCGATCCTTGGAGGCATTTCCATCTCCAAGAAACCTTGCCCCTTGGGACGCAGGAGTGGAGTAGGTGTAGGTAAGGGCTCTTCTCACACAGTTTCAGCCCTTACCTACACCTGCTGCTTCCCTGACATTCTCATCCTTTGAGGCCCACACAATTACGTCTTGTTTCTCTCTAATCTCTGCGCATTGCTTTGATCTATTGGCCACCTAACTCCTCACACTTACATTTCCTTTCTGACTTTGAATCCTGGTTATCCTTACTCTCTTCTGATTCACCCACTCTCCTCTTAAGGGACTTTACCACCACATAGTCATCCCCTCATTCCTGGGCATCTCACTTCCTCTCCCACTCCTGCGTTTGGCATCCACAAGGACGGTCACTTCCTTGATCTAGTCTTTACAAAAAAAAACCTGTCCTTTATCAGATTTCTCACTTCTTTCCCGCCCTGGTCTCATTTTATCTCACACAAACTCCAGCCTATCCTTGATATATACAAAAGAAACAGCGCAAAAGACCTCATAGTGTAGTATGAATATAAAATTGTAATATTATAACAGGTGAGTATTGCACGTACATCAGATTGAATAATTACTGGCAGTACATGTATATGGACATGTTACCAATCAGCCACGAGTGGAATGGGTTGTCTTTACGTGGGTAGAATCTCCTTCCCCTCTCCTCTGATGGATCAAGGCTGCCGTGGTGTGTAGTATTAACCCAGCATCCAGCTGCAGCAGTCCGGTGGAATTCGTCTGCTTCACAGCTGTTGGTTCAGCGGGGCACTATATATCCACATGGTCTCTATAACACTTCTAAATGTATCTCTATTGGGATCTAGTCTATGTAAACTATCCTCCCCTTAATCTTACTTCCGCTAGCATAGGAATGTATTTAACATTATACATTTTATGTTGTATTAATCTTTGTTTCTTTTATCTTTTAGCATATGGAGCATATTGTGTTTAAATAAAGTTTTTTAACCTGTTTCCCATGTTTAGAGGGCTTATCCCTTTAATTTTCCCTCCACTTGATGAGGCTGGACTCAAAATAAACAGCCAATCACAAGACAGGGACTGGTATAAGAAGCGCACCTCTAGACACCTCCGATATCCCTGAAGTACTCTAATAGTACGAAACGCGTTGGATAAGAGGGCGCTTCTCTGGACTACCCACTGTGCTTTTGTATCCTGTATACACCCATCACTTCATCCCTGTTCCCGCTCGCTGTCTCCCTGATCGCCTGAGTTCGTGCAGACGCCACCGGATGACGTCACCAGACGCGCGCCTGAATTAGACGTCACACGCCGTGAGACACAGAGGAAAAACCTACCCTGCTGTTTCAACAGCCGTGCAGTAGAGGATTTCCACCGGGCTGCTGGAATTGGATGCCGCAAGTCTGCCCCGCTGAACCAACAGCTGTGAAGCAGACGAATTCCACCGGACTGCTGCAGCTGGATGCTGGGTTAATACTACACACCACGGCAGCCTTGATCCATCAGAGGAGAGGGGAAGGAGATTCTACCCACGTAAAGACAACCCATTCCACTCGTGGCTGATTGGTAACATGTCCATATACATGTACTGCCAGTAATTATTCAATCTGATGTACGTGCAATACTCACCTGTTATAATATTACAATTTTATATTCATACTACACTATGAGGTCTTTTGCGCTGTTTCTTTTGTATTTGTTCTTCTAGTTGGTATGTGGAGCCATTCCACGAATACAGCTGCACACCTTCACAAAGTAACAGGTTTATATATATATATATATATATATATATATATATATATATATATATATATATATTTAATCACTTAATCACTGTAAGATTACACCACTTTGTTCACAATTATTAGAGCGCAGTTCACTTTCTGTTTGTTTTCATCACTTTATGCTCACTACTGCTGCACTGTGATTGTTGTACATTGTTTATTCAGTTATTGCATTAATCATGGCATGGACACTATCAAGTTGTAGGGAAAAAAGGACTGCCCTTTTTGATTCCATGTTTAAAGATGAATCCAGTGTCTTTGAGGCGGATTCTGACGAGGTCACCATTGAAGTTCATTTTAAACAATTAGAGAACTTATTGCTGACTGCGAGCAGACAATGGTTGGATCGAAATACGCTTCAAAGATATCTGGATTGTGGCAGGGTGCCACGTGGATTACGTTTCTCTAAAAATCCTACATTTGGAAGAGATAACGTCTACTTCATGAAAGAATGGGATAGAATACAGGAAGAATGTTCTAGAGAGTTAATGAGATTGATTATCTATGAACGTAGCAAAAGCATTGCTGAACTAGAAAAAGATATTGGTAGAAAGATTTTAATTTTTGGAACCCCTTGTATTACATCAAGATTGTTCCAAATTAGAATGCGAACTCAAAATGACTTTAGAGTCAACTACGGAGGAAATAATGTTAAACAAACAAAAGAAATTCTATCGTGACAAACACGACTATGATAACGGAAGACAAAAAGATTGGGCAAAATTTGAGAGAGAAAAAGGTGTACCCAGTAACGGTCAAATTCCCCCTAAAGAACAACACCATAAAAATGAACAAAAACAGAAAACTGATAATTATCAGAATGAGGGAGGAAATTATAGTAATAAATACAAGAGAGATCACCAACATACTCTTAAATATCATCCCAGGAGTAACTATGGTAAACAAAATCAAAATAAAAGGAGATATAGTTCTAATAAAAGAAGAGATAGTTCTAAGAACTATCAAGAAAGGAAGAGAGATAATTCTAATACTAGATATGAACCGAAAGAGACACAATATAGAGATACATATTACAAAGAACACCATAGAGACCAATACAAAAGGGCTACAACACCCCCAAGAATAGACTCTGGCCGCCAATCCCCTTCACGTTCCCTTTTTCTGGAGGCACTCAAGTCTCGGTACTTGGGTCCAACGGAAGGGGGGAAACTAGACAAGAAAAAACAGAGTCCAAAGCCAATACGCACTCAGAAAAGGCACCACTCACCCGAAGAGGGACTAGGGGAGGCTGGAAATCCCAAACAAAGAAGAGAATCGAAATAGACCCTAACGTAAATAAATCAAAAGGCATATTCAACCTATCCTCTGTTGCCTTGACTTCTCATCAGGAGCAAGTTCTTAATAAAGGCCTTAAATTCTCTCAGTCAAGTGGACCCAATGGTTTCCAACTGTTCACTGACTTGCACAAATTCACTAGGAATTTGACCTTAAAAAGGCACTTTATGAGGAATAAATTAGGTATTGATCAGCCTAATATAGAGATTGATCAGATATGCGTTAGGGAGAACAAAGTCGATACATTATGCCAACATACTGATTTTAAACCACAATCTAGATTTTATCCTGCACACAGTAAAGGCAGTTTTATAGATTCGTTTTTTAATGTTGTTAACAATGAATTTACTCAAATGGTTAAAGACTTTAAATTCACAGACATAAAACATAATTTGACGTTCAAAGAACATCAAGCAGTCAAAGAATTACAAGATAATAAGAGTCTGATCATAAAACAAGCAGACAAAGGTGGGGGAATTGTCCTCCAAAATAGAAATGACTATGAAATGGAGGCATTCCGTATACTTGATGATCCCGTCTATTACGGTAAACTTTCACACAATCCTACTAATGATTTCCTATTGGAGTTAAAAACTCTTCTTGATGAAGCTGTAGAGTCCACAGTACTAACTAAATCAGAATACTGTTTTCTTTATGTTGAGTTTCCACGAATTCCAGTTTACTACCACCTGCCAAAAATACATAAAAATTTGAAAATTCCACCTGGCAGACCTATTATTTCTGGCATTAATTCCCTAACGGCAAATCTATCTCAGTATGTAGACTATTTTTTACAAAAATATGTAAAGGTTTTGCCCTCCTATGTAAAAGATACTACTGCCGTTCTGAACTCATTAAAAACAAAAACTTGGAAGGAGGAATACAGATGGGCAACCTTTGACGTACAGTCACTGTACACCTGTATTCCTCACAATAGAGGTATTAATGCTATTAGAGAAATAATATCCAAAGATGCAGAATTACATCCCCTTAACTGCGAATTTATCATAGACGCCATTCAGTATATCTTGTCACACAACTATTTTCTTTTTATGAATCAATATTACATCCAGTTGTGTGGCACAGCTATGGGGACACGCTTTGCCCCTAGCTACGGCAACATTTACATGGGAGTATGGGGAAGATCTCCACATCTGGAAAAATAATCCATTTGCAAACCATGTAATTAGTTGGCAGAGATATATTGATGACGTGCTATGTATATGGGAGGGTGATGAGACTACCCTAGAGCAGTTCAAAATCTATTTGAACACTAATGAATTTAACCTAAAGTTCACCGCGGAAACCCATAAAAATGAAATTAACTTTTTAGATCTTAGTCTAGAATCCAAAACTGGTTTATGTATAAATACCAAAACTTTTTTTAAAAAGGTGGACACGAACAGTTTCATATTATCATCCAGTAACCATAAAAGGTCCTGGATTGATAATATACCTGTAAGTCAATTTATGCGAATCAAACGCAACTGTAGTCAACAAATTGACTTTGAACATCAATCAATTGATCTATTTGACAAATTCATAGAACGTGGTTACGATAGAGCTCTTTTAATAAGATCATTAGAAAAGGTCTGTAATATGGATAGGGAATCACTTCTGACACAAAAAGTGGTGAAAAAAGACTTTATTAAAAAGAAAGACGCTAACACAGAAGACAATTTAATAACAATTCCCTTTATTACAGAATACAATTCGACAAGTATAACGATTCAGAATATAATAAAGAAAAATTGGAATATTCTGTGCAATGACCCCATTCTTGGTTCTTGTCTTCCCCCACAACCTACCTTCATTTACCGCAAGGCCAAAAGTTTAAAGCACTAT
The DNA here is from genome assembly GCF_040206685.1 of Ascaphus truei. NCBI lineage: Eukaryota > Metazoa > Chordata > Amphibia > Anura > Ascaphidae > Ascaphus > Ascaphus truei. The sequence goes on along the minus strand of NC_134484.1, from coordinate 290,652,013 downwards.
TTGGCACCAAGTGACATAGGATTGTCCAATACCTCCACATCTGAGGGTCTATGGTTACCAAAGAAACCAAGCGGCAACTATTAAGGCTTGTAAACTGCTAAATTCAGAACGAAAACATTTTTCCTCAAAAACTACAAAAGAAAACTTTGTGATCAAAGACTGTATATCATGCAAATCCACTTATGTAGTATACCTTCTCCAATGTCCCTGCGGACACCAATATGTTGGTCGAACTAAACGCTACCTTAGAGTGAGAATCCTGGAGCATGCTAGGAATATAAAACTAGGATTAGACAACCATAGTGTCTCCAGACACTTTAAGCTAAAACACAATAGTGATGAGCAGTCTTCGATTCATTGGTATTCAAACTGTCCCTGCAGGTCGACGGGGGGGAGATAGAGCTAAAATGCTCTCCAGACAAGAAAGTGTTTGGATATATAAATTACAAACACTTTCCCCGTTGGGTTTGAATGAGGAAATAGACGTCTGGTCTTTATACTAATACCGTACAACATATCCGTGTGGCTGAACGAATCTTTGTATTCATAATTTTAGGCACTATATATCCACATGGTCTCTATAACACTTCTAAATGTATCTCTATTGGGATCTAGTCTATGTAAACTATCCTCCCCTTAATCTTACTTCCGCTAGCATAGGAATGTATTTAACATTATACATTTTATGTTGTATTAATCTTTGTTTCTTTTATCTTTTAGCATATGGAGCATATTGTGTTTAAATAAAGTTTTTTAACCTGTTTCCCATGTCTAGAGGGCTTATCCCTTTAATTTTCCCTCCACTTGATGAGAGGCTGGACTCAAAATAAACAGCCAATCACAAGACAGGGACTGGTATAAGAAGCGCACCTCTAGACACCTCCGATATCCCTGAAGAAGTGCTCTAATAGTACGAAACGCGTTGGATAAGAGGGCGCTTCTCTGGACTACCCACTGTGCTTTTGTATCCTGTATACACCCATCACTTCATCCCCGTTCCCGCTCGCTGTCTCCCTGATCGGCTGAGTTCGTGCAGACGCCACCGGATGACGTCACCAGACGCGCGCCTGAATTAGACGTCACACGCCGACACACGCCGTGAGACACAGAGGAAAAACCTACCCTGCTGTTTCAACAGCCGTGCAGTAGAGGATTTCCACCGGGCTGCTGGAATTGGATGCCGCAAGTCTGCCCCGCTGAACCAACAGCTGTGAAGCAGACGAATTCCACCGGACTGCTGCAGCTGGATGCTGGGTTAATACTACACACCACGGCAGCCTTGATCCATCAGAGGAGAGGGGAAGGAGATTCTACCCACGTAAAGACAACCCATTCCACTCGTGGCTGATTGGTAACATGTCCATATACATGTACTGCCAGTAATTATTCAATCTGATGTACGTGCAATACTCACCTGTTATAATATTACAATTTTATATTCATACTACACTATGAGGTCTTTTGCGCTGTTTCTTTTGTATTTGTTCTTCTAGTTGGTATGTGGAGCCATTCCACGAATACAGCTGCACACCTTCACAAAGTAACAGGTTTATATATATATATTTAATCACTTAATCACTGTAAAATTACACCACTTTGTTCACAATTATTAGAGCGCAGTTCACTTTGTTTGTTTTCATATCCTTGATATATGCTATACAACTTGTGAGAGTGGTGAGGGGGTGAGGTAGAGGGGAGGAGAGGAGGGCATCGAGCAAGCGCGGCGGGGATCGGGCATCGAGCAAGCGCGGCGGGGATCGGGCATCGAGCAAGCGCGGCGGGGATCGGGCATCAAGCAAGCGCGGCGGGGATCGGGCATCAAGCAAGCGCGGCGGGGATCGGGCCTCAAGCAAGCGTGGCGGGGATCGGGCATCGAGCAAGCGCGGCGGGGATCGGGCGTCGAGCAAGCGCGGCGGGGTTCAGGCATCGAGCAAGCGAGGCAGGGATCGGGCATCGAGCAAGCGTGGCGGGGATCGGGCATCGAGCAAGCGCGGCGGGGATCGGGCATCGAGCAAGCGTGGCGGGGATCGGGCATCGAGCAAGCGTGGCGGGGATCGGGCATCGGGCAAGCGCGGCGGGGATCGGACATCGGGCAAGCGCGGCGGGGATCGGGCCTCGAGCAAGCGCAGCAGGGGAGGGCCTCGAGCAAGCGCAGCGGGGATCGAGCACGGATCGAGTGAGCGGCAGGGGAGGGGATCGAGTGAGAGCGGATCGAGCCGATGAGGGATAAAATGTAGGGGGGTGGGGGGAAAGGAATAGGGGGAGTTTTTGTGCTTCTAAACTTCTTGAACAAATTGTTCCTTTATGTACACTTCACTTTCTGAAATCCCCTTTACATCAACAGCTCTCCTTTTTCACTAATCTCACCCTATGGAACACTCTCCCACTCAGTATTTGAGAAGCACCTTCACTTTTCTCATTCAAAGCCCAGCTGACAATTCACCTCTTAATAGAAGCATCTCATTACATTTTCTATGGCTCTACTACTACGACCTCCAGGTGCATTTGGCCTCCACTGACTGCACTTTTAATAATACACTTAGGCTTCGCTTATAGTGCCGGCTATGGCGACGTCGTGTCATAACAAATGCATTGCCGCCGTTGCGTGCGCTTATAGTAAGCGCGACGGCGTGAAGGATTGGTCGCGATCGCTGGAAGTCATCTCAATTTGATTTTTCCAGCGACTGCAGCCTGACGTCACTATAAGCGTAGCCTTAGTCTCCCAACATACCACTTCATTTTTAATTTGTATTTATTTTAAAGCTTGTCGGGACAGGGTCTCTTTGCCTTATGTTGCCATTTACATGTAGCACTTAACCCCATCGTTTGTAATATATTTACCTTGTACTCTAATTTTGTAAAGCGCTGTGTACATTGTTGACGCTATATAAATAAAATTATACATACATCTATGTTACTGCAGTGATTGAGATTTAGGTATTTAGGACCAACATTTTTATTTTTTGCTCAGTTTTCTCCCCAGCATTTTTTTTTTTTTAATACATACACAGGTCTGCGAGATGCCAGTTTTATTTTATATGGGAAATAGTAAATTCAACATATTGCACGCATCGTAACAACTGAAAGGAGGATGAAACCCATCGTGAGGTGCTATGGCTGCAAACATTAAAGTGTTGGCCATACAAGTGTTATAGTGAGCAGCTGGGTAACAATTACGCTGTGTATATACTGTGTGCAAAATATGCAATGTGGCAAAACATTGTGTTTAATGTACATAGAACTGCAGTCAGTTATAAATAGGTTGGGCTTGTTTTGACTGAAATGGGTTGGGCTCGAAGACAATACTGCTTTTCTCACCCCAAACCCATGAACAGCGGCCTGTACATGAGCGCGTCTTTATTATCCATACTTTGTATTATTCTTCTCTTTATGTATTTTGGTTCTTTAATGGGTAACTCTACACATATTTAAGTGGGTTGGGTCATTGATAAAATTTGACTGTTAGTTTTGGGTACATTTTTCCTTTTTATTTTCACAGCCATTCTTACTTTTCTGTAATCCTAAAATAAAATGTAGTCAGCACCGAAATGTTGATAAATATATAAATACATGTCATTCTGGAGATGCCAAGTTCATTTGTGTGTTACCAGAGATGTTTATACACTGAAGCAAGTTCGGTAAACAAATATGGGACATGAAGATGCACCTTTAAGTCTAAAGAAAAGTGGTACTTATACTATAGGGTCTTTGTTTAACCAAGAAAGAAATAATAAAGTTGGCATCATTTTTATTTATTTTTTTACATTAAAATGAAATTAATTACTTTAAATAACAAAAATGAAAATTGGCAACTTTACAGTTCCCAAATTCTCACACCCTGGTATGATAGAAGCTCCCTAGTATGAATGTGTGGAGTATTTATCCCGGTATTTCTTTTTCAGTGAACCCTGAAAGGTTCAAATGAAAGGTTAATATCGAAAGCAGCAGGAAAAAACTCACAGGTTAGTCTGCAGGAACACACCAAGCATGTTATTTGAAAGAATGTATTTATCGTTATTAGCAAGGGTATCTCTAACCTGAATAAATGCAGAAGAACGTTTTGATGTATCCCACAAGAATTCAATGGCATTCAGTTGTCCTGGGTTAGTCCTCGGGTCAATTACTCCAACAGACATTGGAATATCTAATGAATACAAAGTTGCTGAGGTTAGCAGTGCACTATGAAACAGTGAAGTTGCTTAGGAGAAGAGGCCAAGTGATTAACTAATTTGCTAAAGTACGTCTGCATACTTTAGGTGACCATGGGAAAGTGGAAGAATGTGTGCACCAGAAGTGTTAAAATGTTGACGTCTTTTGCTCATACAGTATATACAAGAAAAATCTAACTAACGTTCTAACATAAGCTCCCCTTTAGTGCTCTCAGCAAAGTCTATATTTTATATGTAAAACATATTTAGCAAATGCAGCAGAGTTTATTGAATAGCATACATATGGCCATATTAGGCTGGGTACCGATGAGGCCATCTGTGGTTTGTGTAAGGTCAAATATCGGAGATTAAGAAAAAACGGTTAAACGTAAATAAACGACGTTAACCTAAGTTTGTGACAAGAGATATTTGAAATATACAGTTATCCACCAGCAGAGAATTCTAGGACAGATATGCTTTCCATTCGCACTTCTGTGCTCCTCTGGTAACATCTCTATTTCAGAGCAGCATTCTCCTGTCATATTTCTGCTTTTCACTGGTCAGAGACCAGAGGAACCTTTATTTTAAATCATACTAGATGTGTGCATGAGTGTATTTGGTTTAATTGATTTTTTTAAAGAGACATTTAAACTTCCTATACCATTGGACGTGGTCCTTTGAGTGCTTTTGATTTTTATAATTTTTGGGGGCTACCTGGAGGGTTTGGAGGAATAAATCAAAAGAAGCAGCAGCACCCTGTAAATAGAGACTACATCTATTTTACATGATTGAAGAGGAACTTTTCCCTCTTGCTCAAGTGCAGTATTAGTACAGAGTTCAACAAGTGAATCTATAGTGAAACTGCCTTCTAGTGAGCGAGAATCCCTTCAAATGACCTACAGCTGCAAAAAGCCAAGTGTACAAATTAGGCTGTAACAGTCCTATATGGTTTTAAAGAAGCAAAACACCTTGCACTACATTTTTTTTAGTTCAAGGATTGAAGCAGAGGGTCTCCAGACCTGAACTGTATTCATTTCAGCTCTGGCGACCTCCTGCTTCCAGTAGGGGTGCAGCCAGGGAACTTACGTAACAAAATGGCCGCTTAAATGTCCCACAGGCCAATAGGAAGCTGTAACATCATCCCCTTCTGCTTTCTATTGACCCTCGTTACCAGGACATTCAAATTCCAGAGATACAGGCAGCACCTACGGAGTTCTCAATGGAAGCAGGTGGTCCCGGAGATGAAATTAACAGTTCAGCTCCGGAGACCCTCCGTTTCAATCCTAGAAGAAAAAATATGTAATCTGTGGTGTTTTGCTGCTTCAATGACTGTTCATAACCATACATTCTGATTTTTCAGAGAATACACCCAGGAGGTCTTTTACCTGTGAATAGGCACAGAGAAGCCACAGCGATGTAAATCTACTTTATGATTACCTTTGAGACTCCCAATTTTTAAGCATACCCAAGTCAAGAAGGCGGTCACCAGGACGATTCCACTTCCAACCCTCCAGCTGCTGATGCTCCATATACTGAAGCCTTCTATCGTGAAACACAACTCTTATTATACTCTAAAAGGGGTAAAAAGATGAAACAATGTCCAGACGGATTTTGAAAATAATACTTTGTAATGATCACAAAAAAACCTCAATCAAAACGCTATTTTATTCCAACAATTAGTTTCCTTATAAATTTCTCTATCTATAAACCATACAGCCACTGAAATCACAATTTCATTGGAAAAGAGAAGGGGGTGTAAATCCAAGATGGACATTTTAATAAACTTTTAGATAAGATTTATAAAGTTTTAGAATGTATCAAAAAAATGCAGTTGACAAACAATTCAATTTTAACAGGGTTAGGAACCAGGGAGTCCCCCATCGCTGAAACACGTTATTTCAGCTTCAGCGACCCTTAATCCATGAGAGATTTTCCAAAAGGGTGTTAGCCCCTCAAGGAGAGACACAATGGCTTTTAATCTTGCAGGTCGTAAAAGCCCAAAGGAAGCCACAATATTACGCATTGTGCCTTCCCTATTTGGATGGCCATTTTATCCCCAGTAATGCTGGTAGCTACACCGGTAAGTAACTTGGAAACCGAAGGGACCCGTAGCTGAAAATAACGCAGTCCAGCTTCGAGGGAACCCAGGTTCCAACCCTGTATAAAAAAAAAATTTAAGCAATTTTGAGCAGGATTGCTGCTTTAAAGTCTCAAGCAAGTAGTCCCTGAACCGGGATAGTGGAAACACAAGACTCTCTTTAATACCATGAGTCGTGATTACTTTTTCAGTAAGGACTGAAAGAAAAGTTACTTCTTCAAACACATGCCTTGCTTTACATTAAAAATGGGCGTCTCCACAAAAGGAAGCTGCCTTAGTAGTTTCAAAATTGCACAATAAGCAATTGCAGGAGCATAACAGAAGAATTAACCACAAACAGGAAACAAGTTTATAATGGAGATCTGCTTTGATTATTTAATAGGCCTCTTAAGTAGTATCTTGAAAATACAAAAAAAAAAAAAACACTAATATTCTGATATACATGTAAATGAAGCCTCTCTCACACGCCATTTTATTCTCTAAACTTTAAGGGGGAACATGAAATCATTGCATAAACTTCTAGCGAGCAGACTGGTCTCATCTCATCTAAAGTATACATGACGTAAATTTAGTGGGTTATTCATTAAACTGCGCTAGTGCTGATCGAGGCACTATTAATCAGCAAAACCATTGACTTCAATAGAAGTGCCCCGATCAACATTATTGAAGTTTAATGACCAACACCTGTGTTCTGAACTGTATTGTGAGTGACTTATATTGTCCATTACCTTTCTTACCCATGCACACAACACTATGGGTTTACACACGAATAGGTTGAATTCGATGACATGTCTTATTTAACAATTCAAATATGTAATATTTACACATGTATAAAGACATACACACAAATATACGTGTACAGCTGGTCCTCGCTTACCGACGTCCCGGTTTCTGACGGATGCCTTATCAGACGTTGCATAATGCAGTCCGCCGGGCACATTACCCAACGCCGGACCCGCATTTCCGACGGTTACCGCCGCCGATTAACATGGGACCTGTTAACTGACGGCGGTTAGTGGGACGCATTCGTCGGAAAAACAAGGACTGCCTGTATACCTAAATATATTGTTTGATATATATTTACCCATATGTGTGTGTATATGTAGGCATCTCAACACAGTGGTGTGAAAAAGAAAGTACACACTGTTTGAATTCTATGGTTTTACATATCAGGACATAATTACAATCATCTGTTCCTTAGAAGGTCTAAAAATTAGGTAACTACAACCTCAGATGAACAACAACACAACATATTACACCGTGTCATGATTTATTTAACAAAAATAAAGCCAAAATGGAGAAGCCATGTGTGAAGAACTAAGTACACCTTATGATTCAATAGCTTGTAGAACCACCTTTAGCAGCAATAACTTGAAGTAATCGTTTTCTGTATGACTATTATCAGTCTCTCACATCGTTGTGGAGGCATTTTGGCGCACTGTTCTTTACAACGTTGCTTCAGTTCATTGAGGTTTGTGGGCATTTGTTTATGCACAGCTCTCTTAAGGTCCATGTGGCGGGTAAGGGGTTAACCAGGCTTATAATAAAGGTCAAGCTTACTTGGTTACTGCTGACCCGTGTTTTGGGGTCCTAGAGTGCCAGCTCTTGGGCCCGGACATTGTGTATGCATTACTGTGATTGTGTGCAAAATAGGAGACAACTGCCATTTTTGTGTTTTACCCTTTTCCAAAGGTGCTGGGACCAGGAGATGTTCAGGAGGTAAGTTTCCGGGCGGCTTTGACGGAGAAACTGGTTGCAGAATGTTGCTGTGTATCGATCGGGGTGCCGGAGTTACAGGATTCCCCAAAGGTGTACCCAGGAATCAGGTAAGATTCTTGGATACACTAGAGCACATTGCTCCGGTCAAACTCCCATCCTGAAAACATTCCTGCGACTCACCACTGGGACGCCCTGCTTCAGCACAAAGCAGGAAAAGGTAAAACTGGGGCACAGGGTTTCCTGGTATAGAAGAAGTTTGTTTTATTAACATGGGGACACAAGGGGTTAATGAAACCCCACACTCTACACAGAGTCCTTAGTATAGCAGAGGTACCCACATACATGCCCAGGTATACTAAACCTAGTTTAGGGGTTCAGGGAATAACGCCAGCTAGGTGATAAAAGCTGAGTTTATTGGTGGATAAAGAAATATGTTTAAAGATCCAGTTGCTGTATGTAAGAGATGAAGGCGAGTGTAAGGGGAACCGTTTAGATTACACTATTTCATGCATCAAAAACTGTAACACGTTGTAGCAGCAGAAAGTGTATATTTTACCACACAAGACAGGTCATAATATATTATATTACATTGGCATAGTTTAATGTTGTGCACGGCTCTGATCCCCCCTTTTTGGTGGCATTTGCCATTGATAAGATCAGCTTGGGCATCAAAGGTGGCAACATGGAACAATTACTTGAGGAAGGAGTGTAGATGGATCCCAGCTGGGCTTAATGACTACATTAGTTTTGCTATGTTTCTCTGAATTTTCTCCCTCATCTCTGTGCCTTTATGCTTATGTTCTTTTTTTATATCAATTATATGACTTTTATCACTCATATGACTCTTTGTCATCTTTTTTGATCTCAGGTTATGTACCAGTTCTGTCTGTCTTCTTGTTTTATGATTGACTCATGCTTTGTTTTCCTGTATTTTAACTCTATCATTTTGTAACTTATATTCTTTTGATCTTCTTTCTGTGTTTGAGACATTACTATGTAACATCATTGCCATTTGTACAAAGAACATTTATGTATGTCTCTTTAAGTTGCAGAGCACTCACAGCCTCTCTCGTGTCCTAGTATCAGATGATGTATATCTATACAGCCTTATCCTGATTGGACGACGCATGAGTGGCGGTTTTGTCGCGAAAATCTGAGCGCTTTAAAAAGTGCTCACCGGCTCTACACAACTATGCTCCCGGAAGAAGCCTTACGGCGAAACGGCCGTCGGAGCATTCATACCACCCGCATTCTCGTGGCCAGCTGTCGTTCCGTGCCGCCTGCTGCCCCAGCTGCATTCTGATTGCCGGCGCTGCTCTGTCCTGCCTCCATCACTGCTGTCTGCTTTACCCTGGGATCGGGGTGCCGGGAGTCTGTATTGCTTCACGTCTACATCTATTTTGGACCTCCCCCTTCCCCTACATGCAACTATAAGCAAGTATCAGGACATTATCACGCATTACGGAACTTCATGGCTACTACATTACATGTTTGCCTTTGCTTACATTTGTTATATCTAGCTTTGGCATCCTGGGAGTTATTTTTCATATTATTCTCCCTTTGCATATTCTGCTGCTTTTTTGTAATACATTTTATCACATTGGTTAATATGTTTACTCATTTCCTGGACTTTATATGTGTCTACCCTGGCTTATTTTTTCTCCTAGGTAGCAGCTGTCTCCATTAGGATGTATAGCATTTAGGTAGTTGGTTTACAGTATTATTTAATCCTGTTTTGTCCACTGCTTATATCTGGGTTATGTGTTCATTGTGGTTATCTCGTCTGTTCGAGTTAATTTTTTTGATGATCGGCCAATCTTCATTGCACTTCTAGGGGAAATTCCTTTCCCCTGGATTTGTATTATTACATTCCCAGACTTTCCATGCATTATACTTTGGGTTAAATTATGCGTATATTTTTTCTGATCAGCAGTTCCTTTTTTTGGTATGTGGTTAGGTACGTCTTATATTTTTAAACTATTATGTGTTGCGAATAAAATCAATTTTCTTATTTCCATATCATTTTTGAGTGCTTTCATTAGACCCCCTTTTTTCTTTTTGTGTTTATATAGTTTAATGTGCGTATATATGTTGATGGCCTGTGGGAGAACTGTGGGATTTAGAAGTCATGGCTAATAGATGAAAGAGACATTTGTCCCAGAGGTGCGATCTGTTGTGTTAGCAGCAAAGGCTAAATAAGCCCCCAATATTCGCAGCTTCAAAGAGTCAGTTCAAACGCAAGGAACTAGAGGTGTGAATAGTTTGTTAGCCCTTCCGTGCTAATTGAAGCCCGGTATCCTCAGATCAAAGAAGCCATGTGGCCAAGGCCAGACTTGGTGGCATTTGAGCCAGGGGGGGGGAAGATGACATTTTTGTGGCACATACCCAGTTGCGATACTGATATGTTCCAGTTGATGCAGGACTGGAAGAACCTGACGATAGGTGGAGAAATTGGTTCCCACGCCAGAGATCGGCTGTACATTATGGAAATAGGACCTGTGAAGTTTTTAAAAGTTCATGCAGTTAGTGGGAAAGTCAGTTCCATCAGTTCTATCATGTAAAGATTCATCAGTTCCATCTTGTGTGATTCACCCGAGATTCAGTCCCATTTGAGGAGTTCCAGCTCTGAGTAAATCATCTATATTTCTCAGAGGATAAGTGACCAGAATCCAACAGCAAGAGGCTACGGGAATGAAAAGTGGCCAGGATTATTTTGCTGTGTGTTTGCAACTAAAAAAAGATTCGTTTTGTTATTCCAGTTTCCAAAGTAAGTGTGTCTTTTTCCTGTAATTTTTGTAACATAGTTGGGTACGTTCTTTATGTGAATAAATGCAATTTATTTTATCTCTCTGCTTTTCTCAATCAATGATCCCAGTAATTAAAGTGTTAATAAGCTTGGTCTACCGTGACAGTCTATCCACAGCATTTCAATCGGGTTGAGGTCTGGACTTTGACTGGGCCATTGCAACACCTTGATTCTTTTCTTTTTCAGCCATTCTGTTGTAGATTTGCTGGTGTGCTTGGGATTTTCGGTCAAGCTTTAGCTGTCGGACAGATGGCCTCACATTTGACTCTAGAATACTTTGGTATACAGAGGAGTTCATAGTCAACTCAATGACTGCAAGGTTCCCAGGTCCTGTGGCTGCCAAACAGGCCCAAATAATCACCCCTCCACCACTGTGCTTGACAGTTGGTATGAGGCGTTTGTGCTGATATGCTGTGTTTGGTTTTCGCCAAACGTGGCGCTGTGCATTATGGCCAAACATCTCCACTTTGGTCTCGTCTGTCCAAAGGACATTGTTCCAGAAGTCTTGTGGTTTGTTCAGATGCAACTTTGCAAACCTAAGCCGTGCTGCCATACTCTTTTTAGAGAGAAGAGACTTTCTCCTGGCAACCCTTCCAAACAAACCATACTTGTTCAGTCTTTTTCTAATTGTACTGTCATGAACTTTAACATTTAACATGCTAACTGAGGCCTATAGAGTCTGAGATATAACTCTTGGGTTTTTTGCAATTTCTCTGAGCATTGCATGGTCTGACCTTGGGGTGAATTTGCTGGGACGTCCACTCCTGGGAATATTGGCAACTGTCTTGAATGTTTTCCACTTTTGAATAATCTTTCTCACTGTAGAATGATGGACTTTAAATTGTTTGGAAATGGCCTTATAACCCTTCCCAGATTTATGGGCAGGAACAATTGCTTCTCTAAGATCATTGCTGATGTCTTTCCTCCTTGGCATTGTGTTAACACACACCTGAATGCTCCAGACCAGCAAACTGCTAAAACTTGGCTTTTATAGAGGTGGTCACCCTTGCTGATGATCAATGAAATCAAGGGTGTTTGATTAGCAGCACCTGTCTGCTACTTAGCATCTTAATTCCTATGGAAGCAGTAAGGGTGTACTTAGTTTTTCACACATAGCTTCTACATTTTGGCTTTATTTTTGTTAAATAAATCATGACAGTGTAATATGTCATGTGTTGTTGTTCATCTGAGGTTGTATTTACCTAATTTTTAGACCTGCTAAAGAACAAATGAATGGTATGTCCTGATATGTAAAACTATAGAATTCAAAGTGGGTGTACTTTCTTTTTCTCACAACTGTATATGACACATGTTTGTGAACACCTCCATATCTATTGTGCATGACACACCTTGTAAGATTAGAAAGTTGTGTGTGTCTGACTAACTTTATGGGAGGTCAACGAACCACGGCAGACATGCTCAAGTATGTCAAGCAAATGGCAATACTGTTTAATGATAAAATGCTTCTTACCTTTACCAATTTTCCAGTAATCTCTGGTATATCACCAATTTTTCTGTTATCAAGCATTCTTACTTCGTAAGACTGACCTGAAAGAAGAAGTACAATTTCTTTTAGCAGTTTGACAAGGCAAAGTAAACCGTACTATTGCTTTACTTTCGTATAACAAAGCATTATGCAGACACCTCATTTTACTTACTTAGGTATAGTGTTAAAAGGAAAATGGAGTTCTGCAATTTACTACAGTAAAACGCATTGATTCAATGTGTCCTACGACAATATCCACAATCCTACGATATACTGTAAATACAAATATAGGGAAAGTATCTGTTGTCTAAATTTAGCATAGGTTGAAAGTGATGGAGGCGTCTTTTTCAACCTCATCTACTATGTAACCAAGAGTAAATTACATTTGCAAATAACCATCTCAAAATGCAGCTCCCGTTCATTACCACTTAAGTCTATGCACGAGAGGCCCTCAATTCAATCATCTTTCTCCAGCTTTCGTCAAAGCATATTTTCTTGAGATTTATTGATATATTTAGTTGAACATCATAGTTCATTCGCTGCAACTAATCCTTTTTTTTTTGTTGCTCTTATCAATGTAAAGCTATGCGGTCCATCTCATATACAAATTAATTTAATCATTCAAATAGTGATATTTAAAAATATCCTTGCATCTACAGGTTTATCCATTCTGTTATCGGAAATGTTATAGTAACTAGCAAACATTTTAAGGATTTGTTAGCCTTCCCATAGTTTGATATATGTCCTTTAAGTCAAAGTTATCTTTTGTTACAATGAACCGCCCATACACAAAGCACATCAGAAAACCCACCGACCAACCCACCACGCTCTGTTAAATGATAGTTAGTGGTTTCTTTACGGTTACTGAACATGTTGATCAAAAACAGTTTCTGACTTTTCCCATACTGTCTACAACTTGTTACCAGGCAACAAAAACAAACGTGTTCTGTGAGACAACTCACTAGCCTCCTTCATTATTTTATTCCTTTTACACACAAACTTTCCAAGATCCCCCCTCCAGCTATACTGAATCATTGTAGTAACTTTGCTTGCCATAGTAGAAATATAAAGATAGTTTACGCAACTACAATTTCAGATTCTCTGCTAGTCAATGCTCAAAATACATGAAGCGTTTCCAAAACACCGTAAATTATTATGAAATGTTTGTGATGTACCTATGAAGGTCACTCACAAACATCCTTATGTTACAACAGCACTGCCAGAATCAAGGAAGATGTTAATAACTATGTAAAATTATTGTAAGCAATACACCAAAAAGAAAAAAGAACTCAGTAGATAATAGCACTCAATATCACTAATGTTATATGGCAATCTTAAAAATATCTTTTATTTAATTGATTTTAAAATAAATGTTGCATGAAAAGAGGGTAAGTATTAAAATACATCATGACACTATGTGTCTAGTAGCTGGCACAGTGCCTGAAATGGCAAGTTGCTATCATAGATTAGACCCTTTATTTAAGGTCTCAAAATGGCAGTGTCAAATTATTATAATAGTGTAGATCATTACTTGAATTCCCCCCTTGGCCGGGGAGAGGAATAAGATGGTGTAGGGCTGTGAATGTTAAGTCCCATCCGATATTGAGGTGAGGTTCTTGCTCTATATAGGAGTAGTCAGACGATCGTTTCTCAATGTTCTGCTTTCATTGTAACAGCATTGTTAAAACACTGAGCCGTTACTTAAAGATACAGCAACAATGTATGCCTCTATTCAATGAATATGATCAGGCATGGCAATGTAGGGCTGTCCCTAGTGGTGACTTTGAAACTCATGTCAACATAACTCACCAGTGTGATGTCATGCCTCATTAGCATGAATAACGTATCAGCCAATCACAGTTGTCCTTGTAACAGGTTCAACAACCAATCGGTGCAAGGCATTGGGTATATATGAAGCAACAGGGTCGCGTCCTCCATTAGCCCAAAGTCTTGAGAAAGCAGAACATCGCGAAACGATCGTCGACGGGGCTATTTTAACTTTGGCAGTGTCAGTAATATTTCATCCTGATAGATACTTACTTTCATTATGGCTGCGATTTTGAGGTGAATGGCTCGTAACGCCATCGATATAGCTTGATAGCTTACATTGCGCTCTCCTTGTAATACCCAACGGAGGCTATTCAGAGGAATATTCACAAGTTAGCAGCATTGCTACAACAGCAGCTCGCATGCAGGTAGTACCTCCGTCAGCCAAACAATATAATGCGATCTGAATCCCCACTATAGAGGTTCAGAACTGATATATTTCATAGCTGCAGCAATCTGTTAATTTCTCATATATAGTGAAGCCTGACTACTCCTATATAGAGCAAGAACCTCACCTCAATATCGGATGAGACTTACCATTTCACAGCCCTACACCATCTAATTCCTCTCCCTGGCCAAGGGGGGAATTCAAGTAATGATCTACACTATTATAGTAATTTGACACTGCCACTTTGAGACCTTAAATAAAGGGTCTAATCTATGATAGCGACTTGCTATTTCAGGCACTGTGCCAGCTACTAGACATGATGTATGTCATGATGTATTTTAATACTTACCCTCTTTCATGCACCATTTATTTTAAAATCAATTAAATAAAAGATATTTTTAAGATTGCCATATAACATTAGTGATATTGAGTGCTATTATCTAATGAGCAGAGCAGAGGTTCACCTACTCTCGCTTCCCCTCTGTATATCATATGTAAAATTATTGCCTTGTTTGTAAGAAGCAAAATGCATGCGTGAAATCAACAGCATGCAATCAGGAAGCACAATGTGCTACTGTACAAAATGGTTTTGCCGATTTTCTTCACGCTAAAAAAGGAAACAAATATATTTTGTTTATTGCAGACATGTTTTTAAATTGGTTACAGTTTATATCATTTTACCAGTGACCCAAAGCAGTGAAATTGTATTGATAAATGGTGATTACATGCCTTTAAGAGTGATAAATGAACACATTTCAATGGTGTAACTCTGCAACAGGATATAGCTATTTTTCATATTTCTTATTTCAGAACTTCAGTCATTCAAGTTGAGAGAAGTAAAGAACAGTGGAAATGACAAAGCTTACTTGCAAAATGGTGGGAAAATGAACATTTTAAATATTCTGCTTACATAGCCAAATCAGGCAATATTTTGCATAGGTATGAATACTGCACCAGACAAGATATTTAGAGAACAATCCACAACAATGTTGGGAGATCAATCTTGACAATGTTCAATCAATCTTGGGGTATAGAACCATGTACAATAAAAGGATCCAAATGGAGAACTAGGAACCAATATTAGTGCAATTTTTTTAAATATATATTTATTGATGAAGTAGCTGGCTATTCTTTAATAAACCTAAAATAATATTTTAATACAAAGGTCACTCCATTTGGCTGGAAAATAGATCATGCTTCTCCAATGTAAATTTTAGGATTTCTAATTAAATTTGAAATATATCATCTATATTATAGCATGTAATTTTCTACTGCACTAATTTATCTGTTAAGAATTAGGAGCTCACACGGAAACTATGAAATCCATGACGACTTTTTTTTAAAAATAATACGTTTGTTAAATCCCATATCATAGAGCACGACCTACATTGCAAGCTTTTACATCTTATTTTTTTAGAAAACGTATTTACACACAAAATTGGCAAGACAATGAGAGTGCTAACCTTGGTTCAAGTAAGTGAGTGTTTCATCGTTCAGTTTAACTGCAGGAGATGTTGCGGTGCATAGTACATACTGAAACGGAGGATGCTTAGTCTCATTCTCTGCTGGAAGGCTGGAATCTTCTTGCTTAAAAATAGGCAATGCAAGTACATCACTGAAATAAAGGGTGAAGAAAACTCATTTACAAAAATGTGAATTTCTACTATTGTTGTAGGACCATCACAGTATTGAATGGTGAGAACACAAAATCTTGCATTATGTACCTACATAAGCTACGCCCCAAGAATAAAATGCTCACATACTATAGGTGTCTTGTATGATCACAAAAAAACAACACAATGATCTAGAAACACTTAGTCTAAGAATACCAAAATGTTTGTTATGTGCAATAAAATCCATTACCACCCACAAAGAATATAACTGTGTTTTTGCGCAATAGGCAAACCTGTGGAAAATAGTAAAAAAGAAAAAAAGTTTTATGTTTAAGGCAAAGAAAAACCACCAGTGAAATATCATCGAATGATATCTCATAAGGGGAAAAATAAATTCCTTTCTGACTCCAAATATTGGCGTTCAGATTACTCCCTGGATCAACATCCTTCCTGTCTATTTATTTGGTATATCCCAGTATAACTTTCCTTTTTAAAAAGAGGTCTAACCTATTTTTGAACATATCTATTGTATCTGCCATCAGTCTCCATGGGTAATGAATTCCACATGTTAACTGCCCATACGGTAAAGAACCCTTTCCTTTGTTGCTGGTGAAATCTCCATTCCACCAACCTTAAGGAATGACCCTGTGTCGTTTGTACTGCCCTTGAGATGAATACAGGCATACCCCGCTTTAAGGACACTCACTTTAAGTACACTCACGAGTAAGGACATATCGCCCAATAGGAAAACAGCAGCTCGCGCATGCGCCTGTCAGCACGTCCTGAACAGCAATACCAGCTCTCTACCTGTACCGAAGCTGTGCGCAAGTGGGGAGACTATAAAGCCTGTTACAAATGCGTTATTTACATCAGTTATGCACGTATATGAGGCTTGCAGTACAGTACATGCATCAATAAGTGGGAAAAGGTAGTGCTTCCCTTTAAGTACATTTTCGCTTTACATACATGCTCCGGTCCCATTGCATACGTTAATGCGGGGTATGCCTGTAGTTCTTTTGAAAGCTCCTTGTACTGTCCCCGAATATATTTGTATATAGTTATCATATCCCCTCTTAGACGCCTCTTTTCTAATGTAAATAAATCTAATTTAGCTAGTGTCTCCTCACAAGTTAGTTTATCCATCCCCTTTATTCATTTGTTGGCTCTTCTCTGCACTTTCTCTAGTTCCATAATGTATTTTCTAAGATTGGGTGCCCAAAACAGTACTCCATATTCAACGTGTCATCTTATGTGTCAGCATTATAAAAGGGGCATATGTATACTTCCCTACATTGCCCGTTTAATGCAAGATAATATCTTGTTTGCCTTTGTAGCTACTGCATGACTTTGGGCACTATTGCCAAGTCTGCTGTCCAAGAACCAAAACTTTAAAATTAGTTGTCAACGGTGTTCCTAGCAAAAGATTGTATATGAATATATATATTTTATATATATATATTTTCCATATCTTTTAGAATGCACGTCATCTTTTCAAGGTTATTTTAACGTTAGCAAAATGTAAAGTTCTCATGAGCAAAGGTATTTTTTATTATAATTTTTTTCGGTAAGTGTATAAATATTGTTTTTATATTGCAGCATGTTTAGTTTTTAGAAGGGGCAGCAGATGATGTACTGTTGCTTTAAATATAATGCTGAAAACAAGTACATTTTACAGGCGAGAAGTTTCAGAAACACAAAATCACAGCTCTAAATATATATGCAGTGCTTTTTCAGTATCTTCTATCAAATGTTGTATTTGTAAATGTTGCATTTAGTCGTCTCTTCCCTTTAGCATACAAAAATGTTAATTAAACTGAGAATTAAGAATTGACCAGTGACCGCCCCTCAGAACTAGGTCTGACCTCATGCTATAGGCTCCAGCTCCCAGCTCTTGTCCGATCCCAGACAGGCTGGCGTCAAAATCGTGCACCAGCCCAGACTCTATCACCTCGTCCATCTTCAGCACCCAGGCCATGATTTCCTCCTGACAGAGGGCAGCCAGCCCGAAACACAATGCACCGCAAAATAAAACAAAAATAAAAAAGCACAACAGCAAACACTGTCGGAGAGAGATTGGAGGTGGTCTTGTTTTTACAAAAGTACTTTGCCTCCTTCAGCTCAGTGATTCACCCATCAACAGCAGGTGGAGGAGGATCAGGGAGGAGGCTCGAGAAGAACAACTCAGGATCAAATCAACCCGGGAAGGGAGTGAGACAAGGAAATGTTTAGACCACAGGAGGAAAAAAAATATTGTTTGAGACCACAGTAGGAAGATGACCGTGATCCCAGGCCAATTAACTAAAGCCAGGGCAAAATAAAGACATGTGGTCCTTACAAAAATATTAAGTAATTTTAGGTCCAATTAAAAAAAAAGTGTGAGAGAAAGTAAGTACAGTAGTTGGGTTGAGAAACAGCAATTTCAAGTTGGGAGGAAATGAGCAAATGTAGATGTTTTTCTAAAACAAGGGGGAAATTGAATTAACTGCGGTAGGAATGTCAGAAATTTCAGGTAGGCAAATCAAATAAACTGAAACTAGAGAACAGGAGAGGTTAGGATGATTAAAAAAAAAAAACCATATATTTAAAAGGGGGAAATTATATTTAAAACATGCCAACGGTGGATATTACTTCGGTATGGAAAAGATGGATGTTAAACAAACAAAAACAATTACATTAAAAGGGCAGATTATGATTATTTTTAATTGGGCAAAGGAGCAAGTGGTGGATAGTGGGAGTGCTCTTAAAAAGAAATCTGCAGATATGAGAACTCAGAAATAAGAAAGGTGTTACTTGTTAGGGAAGATATCAATTACACAAAGCAGTATTTGAGATCAGCATCTGAATGGGTGGTAATCAGGTGAAAAATGGATGAGGGAAGAAAAAAAAATTAGCTATCAGACAGGTGATAAAAAGTTTGCAGGAGAAAGCTATATTCATAGAGAAACTTGTATTGGGTGGGGGTATGAATAAAACGAGACTGTGAATTGGTAATATACAGTAATATGAGCAGGGACAAAAAGAGGATGATGATAAACTTGACAAATTAGGACAGTAGGGAACAATTTACTTTTTTTTTTTTTAAAGAAATGTAATATTAAAAGATCTGCAGGAGCAAATGTTGATTTGGTGCAGGAGACGATGGGGAAGTTATTTTTTTTTTAAGCAGCAGTAAATGAGTGACCCTAAAGTAGAGGTATGAGGATGTTAAATCAGACAGGATGACAGGGAGAAGAAAGAAAACAAATGCTGTCAAACTGTGTAAAGTGAAATGCAGGAGGGTGAGAGGGGGTAATAATGAATGGTGGCGGGCACAATGATAATTAATGGCAGTATTAGCTAGCGGTGGTTAGCAGGGTGAGGGGTCCTGTGTGCGCGCGGCTCTTGGGGAGGTCACAGCTGGCACATGCCGGCGGCCCGGGCTCCGCTCCCCCGGGGCAGCAGGACGAGCAGCGGCTGCGGAGATGGCAGCGGCAGCACCGGGCAGCGCAGCAGCATCATCACCCTGCCCGGCGGGGCACCGGCCGCTTCCTCTGTCCCCTCCCGAGGGATCCTGACCACCTTTCACCCTCCTCCTCTCTAGACGGGCCGCGCCGCCGCAACCTCCGGAGCCCCGGCCGCCGCCGCCACCATCACCCTCACCCGTCGCCGCTTCCGGCTTCTCCTCCGCCTGCTGTGGGCACGCCCCCCTTCGCCCAGTGCTTCCGGTGTGAGGTCGCCGCGTAGAGAGAGGGGGGACGCAGCGCCGAAAGGGCGTGAAGAGCCGGCCGCCATGTTTGAGTTTGGCAGTGGCTGTAATGTAGCCGAAGAGTAAGGGCAGGTAGGGTGTAAGGCTAAGGCCCCGCTCCCTCAGTCAACGTGCCCGCACTGCAGACAGGCGGGACGCTGACAGACACAGACCGCGGGAGCGGGAGCCGGAGTGGGAGGGAGCGGGAGCCGGAGTGGGAGGGAGCGGGAGCCGGAGTGGGAGGGAGCCGGAGTGGGAGGGAGCGGGAGCCGGAGTGGGAGGGAGCGGGAGCAGGAGTGGGAGGGAGCCGGAGTGGGAGGGAGCGGGAGCCGGAGTGGGAGGGAGCGGGAGCCGCAGTGGGAGGGAGCGGGAGCCGCAGTGGGAGGGAGCGGGAGCCGCAGTGGGAGGGAGCCGGAGTGGGAGGGAGCCGGGGCCGGAGTGGGAGGGAGCCGGGGCCGGAGTGGGAGGGAGCCGGGGCCGGAGTGGGAGGGAGCCGGGGCCGGAGTGGGAGGGAGGGAGTGAGTGGGAGGGAGCCGGGGCTGGAGTGGGAGGGAGCCGGGGCTGGAGTGGGAGGGAGTGGGAGGGAGCCGGGGCTGGAGTGGGAGGGAGTGGGAGGGAGCCGGGGCTGGAGGGAGTGGGAGGGAGCCGGGGCTGGAGGGAGTGGGAGGGAGCCGGGGCTGGAGTGGGAGGGAGCCGGGGCTGGAGTGGGAGGGAGCCGGGGCTGGAGTGGGAGGGAGCCGGGGCTGGAGTGGGAGGGAGTGGGAGGGAGCCGGGGCTGGAGTGGGAGGGAGTGGGAGGGAGCCGGGGCTGGAGTGGGAGGGAGCCGGGGCTGGAGTGGGAGGGAGCCGGGGCTGGAGTGGGAGGGAGCCGGGGCTGGAGTGGGAGGGAGCCGGAGTGGGAGGGAGCCGGGGTGGGAGGGAGCCGGGGCTGGAGTGGGAGAGAGTGGGAGGGAGCCGGGGCTGGAGTGGGAGAGAGTGGGAGGGAGCCGGGGCTGGAGTGGGAGAGAGTGGGAGGGAGCCGGGGCTGGAGTGGGAGGGAGCCGGGGCTGGAGTGGGAGGGAGCCGGGGCTGGAGTGGGAGGGAGCCGGGGCTGGAGTGGGAGAGAGTGGGAGGGAGCCGGGGCTGGAGTGGGAGGGAGCCGGGGCTGGAGTGGGAGGGAGCCGGGGCTGGAGTGGGAGGGAGCCGGGGCTGGAGTGGGAGGGAGCCGGGGCTGGAGTGGGAGGGAGCCGGGGCTGGAGTGGGAGGGAGGGGCGTGGTTTAAGCGGAGGGGGACGTGGTTTAAGCGGAGGGGGAAGTGGTTTAAGCGGAGGGGGACGTGGTTTAAGCGGAGGGACCCGCCACCCCCCCCTCCCCCCCCACGGGCTCCCGGGCTGCAGGAGGGAGCTGCTGCGGGCTGCCCTACTCACACGCTGACACTCAGGCACACATCAACACACACACACACACACACACACACACAGGCAGGCACTCAGGCACACACATACACACACACAGGCAGGCACTCAGGCACACACACACACTCAGGCACACTTCCACACACACACAGGCAGACACATACACACACACACAGGCAGGCACACACACAGGCAGGCACATACACACACACACAGGCAGGCACTCAGGCACACACATACACACACACAGGCACTCAGGCACACACACACATACACACACACATGCAGGCACACACACACACAGGCAGGCACTCAGGCACACACACACACAGGCAGGCACACACACACACAGGCAGGCACACACATACACACACACACAGGCAGGCACACACATACACACACACACACAGGCAGGCACTCAGGCACACACATACACACACACAGACAGGCACTCATGCTGCTTTCCCCCCACACTCTCCTCCCCGTTCCCCGAAGCCTCCCCTCCTCATTGGCTCACAGCACGTGACGCGTCGACGCTTGGGATTACAATTCTCTTGAATCCCCTGGCGGCTGACGCGTCACAGCGTGTAGTGAGCTGTGCCGTGAGGGGGGACTGGGACCGGCTCGGGAGGATTCCCCTTCTGGTGGGGAACGCTCGTGCGGCCGCCCGCGGCGCAGGTACCAGGCCTAAGGCCTCGTTCAGGGTGCAGGCTTCGGAGGGAGGGTGTGCTGCCATGCGAGCTGCCGTGGGACACAATGTATTCAAATTGAATACTGGTTGTCAGGGTAGCAGCTGCACTGTCTCCGAAGTACGGAGTTGACGCTGGCTACAGTTTTAATAAACAAAATATTCGTTTTTTGAAGCTGCAGCAGCGTCACAGGGACCTCGGCAGCCAATGAAATCATTCTTGAGAGTGATTTCATGACTGCAACTTGGATCCCTAACCTCAGGTCTGTAGCCCCGCCTCCTCAACTTCCGAAAAAGTCTGCTGGGAGGATGAACACACATCGCCCAGCAGACTGGCGCCCTCCCTCCAACTTCTGCCTCCGGCACCCTGAACGAGGCCTAAAGCCGCCTCGTTCAGGGTGCTGGCTTCGGAGGGAGGGCGTGCTTGCGTGCGGCCGTGGGACACAATGTATTTAAAGTGAACTGTGGTTGTCAGGGTAGCAGCTGCCCTGTCTCCGAAGTAGGGAGTTGACGCTGGCTACAGTTTCAATAAACAAACCAGGTTGTTTTTTGAAGCTGCAGCAGCGTCACTGGGACCTAGGCAGCCAATGAAATCATTCTTGAGAGTGATTTCAAGACGGCAACTTCGATCCCTAACCTCAGGTCCGTAGCCCCGCCCCCTCAATTCCTGAAAAAGTCTGCTGGGGAGGATGAACCTCGCGAACGCCCGCCCTCCAACTCCTGCCTCTGGCACCCTGAACGAGGCCTAATAAGAGACTAGAAATGTAAAATCTGCGACATCCGAGGGAGCCTCTAGCCAGAAAATAAAGTGCACTTTCATGGAAATTACACTGGAGTTAAGTCTAGTCGTTATACAAACACGTGTGATCTACAGTATATCTATATCTTTTACTATATATTTCTGAAAGCGTCATATGTGTCCATGTCTGTATGTGTCTCCCTGTGTCCCTAGCGGCAATCCCATTGGACCTTGCTCCCTTGGCCCGCCCGCCCCCGCACACCTCTCATTGGCCTGAGGCGGAGTGACGGGCCAAAGGAGAGACGGAGAGACACACACACACCCTCTGTCCCCCCCCGACCCCCCATCACGTGCGCGCCCTGCACCGGCTCCCGGACGGAGGGGAATAGCGGCCCTCCTGCCGCCAACTTCAGGCTCCTCCCCCCTCGCTCTCAACCGGCTCCCGGAAAGACACCGCCGCTACGTCACCGCCGCACCCTTACCTCTCCGCAGCATCCCCACCACGTGCGCCGCCACTCTGTACCGGCTCCCGGAAAGATACCGCCGCTACCTCACCGCCGCACCCTTACCTCTCCGCAACATCCCCACCACGTGCGCCGCCACCCTGCACCGGCTCCCGGACGGAGGGTAAGCGCGGCCCTCCTACCCCAGTCCCACTCTCCACCACCTCTCACTCCGTGTGTGTGTGTGTGTGTATAGAGAGGGACATTTTACTCCTGCCAACAATTTGTGCCTCACTTTCACCCCTACCCCTGCCCTTCACCCCCCCTACCCCTGCCCTTTACCCCCCCTACCCCTGCCCTTTACCCCCCCTACCCCTGCCCTTTACCCCCCCCTACCCCTGCCCTTTACCCTACCCCTGCCCTTTACCCCCCCCCTACCCCTGCCCTTTACCCCCCCCTACCCCTGCCCTTTACCCCCCCCCTACCCCTGCCCTTTACCCCCCCCTACCCCTGCCCTTCACCCCCCCTACCCCTGCCCTTCACCCCCCCCTACCCCTGCCCTTCACCCCCCCCTACCCCTGCCCTTCACCCCCCCCTACCCCTGCCCTTCACCCCCCCCTACCCCTGCCCTTCACCCCCCCCTACCCCTGCCCTTCACCCCCCCTAACCCTGCCCTTCACCCCCCCTAACCCTGCCCTTCACATACCCCCACCCTTCACCCCCCCTACCCCTGCCCTTCACCCCCCCTACCCCTGCCCTTCACCCCCCCTACCCCTGCCCTTCACCCCCCCTACCCCTGCCCTTCACCCCCCTCCCCATGCCTGCCCTTCACCCCCACTACCCCTGCCCTTCACCCCCCCTGCCCTTCACCCCCCCTGCCCTTCACCCCCCCTGCCCTTCACCCCCCCTGCCCTTCACCCCCCCTACCCCTGCCCTTCACCCCCCCTACCCCTGCCCTTCACCCCCCCTGCCCATCACCCCCCCTACCCCTCACCCCCCCTACCCCTGCCCATCACCCCCCCTACCCCTGCCCTTCACCCCCCCTACCCCTGCCCTTCACCCCCCCTACCCCTGCCCTTCACCCCCCCTGCCCTTCATCCCCCCTACCCCTGCCCTTCACCCCCCCTACCCCTGCCCTTCACCCCCCCTACCCCTGCCCTTCACCCCCCCTACCCCTGCCCTTCACCCCCCCCTACCCCTGCCCTTCACCCCCCCTACCCCTGCCCTTCACCCCCCCTACCCCTGCCCTTCACCCCCCCTACCCCTGCCCTTCACCCCCCCTACCCCTGCCCTTCACCCCCCCTACCCCTGCCCTTCACCCCCCCTGCCCTTCATCCCCCCTACCCCTGCCCTTCACCCCCCCTACCCCTGCCCTTCACCCCCCCCTACCCCTGCCCTTCACCCCCCCTACCCCTGCCCTTCACCCCCCCTACCCCTGCCCTTCACCCCCCCTACCCCTGCCCTTCACCCCCCCTACCCCTGCCCTTCACCCCCCCTGCCCTTCATCCCCCCTACCCCTGCCCTTCACCCCCCCTACCCCTGCCCTTCACCCCCCCCCTACCCCTGCCCTTCACCCCCCCCCTACCCCTGCCCTTCACCCCCCCTACCCCTGCCCTTCACCCCCCCTACCCCTGCCCTTCACCCCCCCCTACCCCTGCCCTTCACCCCCCCTACCCCTGCCCTTCACCCCCCCCTACCCCTGCCCTTCACCCCCCCCCTACCCCTGCCCTTCACCCCCCCTACCCCTGCCCTTCACCCCCCCCTACCCCTGCCCTTCACCCCCCCCTACCCCTGCCCTTCACCTACCCCTGCCCTTCACCCCCCCTACCCCTGCCCTTCACCCCCCCCTACCCCTGCCCTTCACCCTACCCCTGCCCATCACCCCCCCCCCCCTACCCCTGCCCATCACCCCCCCCCCTACCCCTGCCCATCACCCCCTACCCCTGCCCATCACCCCCCCTACCCCTGCCCATCACCCCCCCTACCCCTGCCCATCACCCCCCCTACCCCTGCCCATCACCCCCCCTACCCCTGCCCATCACCCCCCCTACCCCTGCCCATCACCCCCCCTACCCCTGCCCATCACCCCCCTACCCCTGCCCTTCACCCCCCCTACCCCTGCCCTTCACCCCCCCTACCCCTGCCCTTCACCCCCCCTACCCCTGCCCTTCACCCCCCCTACCCCTGCCCTGCACCCCTCCTACCCCTGCCCTGCACCCCCCCTACCCTTCACCCCCCCTACCCCTGCCCTTCACCCCCCCCTACCCCTGCCCTTCACCCCCCCCCTACCCCTGCCCTTCACACCCCCCCTACCCCTGCCCTTCAACCCCCCCCTACCCCTGCCCTTCAACCCCCCCTACCCCTGCCCTTCAACCCCCCCTACCCCTGCCCTTCACCCCCCCCCTACCCCTGCCCTTCACCCCCCCTACCCCTGCCCTTCACCCCCCCTACCCCTGCCCTTCACCCCCCCTACCCCTGCCCTTCACCCCCCCTACCCCTGCCCTTCACCCCCCCTACCCCTGCCCTTCACCCCCCCTACCCCTGCCCTTCACCCCCCCCTACCCCTGCCCTTCACCCCCCCCTACCCCTGCCCTTCACCCCCCACCTACCCCTGCCCTTCACCCCCCACCTACCCCTGCCCTTCACCCCCCACCTACCCCTGCCCTTCACCCCCCACCTACCCCTGCCCTTCACCCCCCCCTA
This sequence comes from Ascaphus truei, assembly GCF_040206685.1. Lineage (NCBI taxonomy): Eukaryota > Metazoa > Chordata > Amphibia > Anura > Ascaphidae > Ascaphus > Ascaphus truei. The sequence goes on along the minus strand of NC_134484.1, from coordinate 290,626,238 downwards.
CCCCTGCCCTTCACCCCCCCCTACCCCTGCCCTTCACCCCCCCCTACCCCTGCCCTTCACCCCCCCCTACCCCTGCCCTTCACCCCCCCTAACCCTGCCCTTCACCCCCCCTAACCCTGCCCTTCACATACCCCCACCCTTCACCCCCCCTACCCCTGCCCTTCACCCCCCCTACCCCTGCCCTTCACCCCCCCTACCCCTGCCCTTCACCCCCCCTACCCCTGCCCTTCACCCCCCCTACCCCTGCCCTTCACCCCCCCTACCCCTGCCCTTCACCCCCCCCTACCCCTGCCCTTCACCCCCCCCTACCCCTGCCCTTCACCCCCCTCCCCACGCCTGCCCTTCACCCCCACTACCCCTGCCCTTCACCCCCCCTGCCCTTCACCCCCCCTGCCCTTCACCCCCCCTACCCCTGCCCTTCACCCCCCCTACCCCCTGCCCTTCACCCCCCCTGCCCATCACCCCCCCTACCCCTCACCCCCCCTACCCCTGCCCATCACCCCCCCTACCCCTGCCCATCACCCCCCCTACCCCTGCCCTTCACTACCCCTGCCCTTCACCCCCCCTACCCCTGCCCTTCACCCCCCCTGCCCTTCATCCCCCCTACCCCTGCCCTTCACCCCCCCCTACCCATGCCCTTCACCCCCCCTACCCCTGCCCTTCACCCCCCCTACCCCTGCCCTTCACCCCCCCTACCCCTGCCCTTCACCCCCCCTGCCCTTCATCCCCCCTACCCCTGCCCTTCACCCCCCCTACCCCTGCCCTTCACCCCCCCCTACCCCTGCCCTTCACCCCCCCCCTACCCCTGCCCTTCACCCCCCCCTACCCCTGCCCTTCACCCCCCCTACCCCTGCCCTTCACCCCCCCCTACCCCTGCCCTTCACCCCCCCCTACCCCTGCCCTTCACCCCCCCCCCTACCCCTGCCCTTCACCCCCCCCTACCCCTGCCCTTCACCCCCCCCTACCCCTGCCCTCACCTACCCCTGCCCTTCACCCCCCCCTACCCCTGCCCTTCACCCCCCCCTACCCCTGCCCTTCACCCCCCCCTACCCCTGCCCTTCACCCTACCCCTGCCCATCACCCCCCCCTACCCCTGCCCTTCACCCTACCCCTGCCCATCACCCCCCCCCCCTACCCCTGCCCATCACCCCCTACCCCTGCCCATCACCCCCCCTACCCCTGCCCATCACCCCCCCTACCCCTGCCCATCACCCCCCCTACCCCTGCCCATCACCCCCCCTACCCCTGCCCATCACCCCCCCCTACCCCTGCCCATCACCCCCCCTACCCCTGCCCATCACCCCCCCTACCCCTGCCCTTCACCCCCCCTACCCCTGCCCTTCACCCCCCCTACCCCTGCCCTGCACCCCTCCTACCCCTGCCCTGCACCCCTCCTACCCCTGCCCTGCACCCCCCCTACCCCTGCCCTGCACCCCCCCTACCCCTGCCCTGCACCCCCCCTACCCCTGCCCTGCACCCCCCCTACCCCTGCCCTGCACCCCCCCTACCCCTGCCCTGCACCCCCCCTACCCCTGCCCTTCACCCCCCCTACCCCTGCCCATCACCCCCCCTACCCCTGCCCATAACCCCCCCCTACCCCTGCCCATAACCCCCCCCTACCCCTGCCCATAACCCCCCCTACCCCTGCCCATAACCCCCCCCTACCCCTGCCCATAACCCCCCCTACCCCTGCCCATAACCCCCCCCTACCCCTGCCCATAACCCCCCCCTACCCCTGCCCATAACCCCCCCCTACCCCTGCCCTGCACCCCCCCTACCCCTGCCCTTCACCCCCCCCTACCCCTGCCCTTCACCCCCCCTACCCCTGCCCTTCACCCCCCCCTACCCCTGCCCTTCACCCCCCCCTACCCCTGCCCTTCACCCCCCCCTACCCCTGCCCTTCACCCCCCCTTACCCCTGCCCATAACCCCCCTACCCCTGCCCATAACCCCCCCTACCTCTGCCCATAACCCCCCCCTACCCCTGCCCATCACCCCCCCCTACCCCTGCCCTTCACCCCCCCTACCCCTGCCCTTCACCCCCCCTACCCCTGCCCTTCACCCCCCCCTACCCCTGCCCTTCACCCACCCTCCCTACCCCTGCCCTTCACCCCCCCTACCCTGCCCTTCACCCCCCCTACCCCTGCCCTTCACCCCCCCCTACCCCTGCCCTTCACCCCCCCCTACCCCTGCCCTTCACCCCCCCTGCCCTTCACCCCCCCTACCCCTGCCCTTCACCCCCCCTACCCCTGCCCTTCACCCCCCCTACCCCTGCCCTTCACCCCCCCTACCCCTGCCCTTCACCCCCCCTACCCCTGCCCTTCACCCCCCCTACCCCTGCCCTTCACCCCCCCCCTACCCCTGCCCTTCACCCCCCCCCCTACCCCTGCCCTTCACCCACCCCTGCCCTTCACCCCCCCTACCCCTGCCCTTCACCCCCCCTACCCCTGCCCTTCACCCCCCCTACCCCTGCCCTTCACCCCCCCCTACCCCTGCCCTTCACCCCCCCTACCCCTGCCCTTCACCCCCCCCTACCCCTGCCCTTCACCCCCCCCTACCCCTGCCCTTCACCCCCCCTACCCCTGCCCTTCACCCCCCCCTACCCCTGCCCTTCACCCCCCCTACCCCTGCCCTTCACCCCCCCCTACCCCTGCCCTTCACCCCTACCCCTGCCCTTCACCCCCCCCCTACCCCTGCCCTTCACCCCCCCCCTACCCTGCCCTTCACCCCCCCTGCCCTTCACCCCCCCTGCCCTTCACCCCCCCTGCCCTTCACCCCCCCTGCCCTTCACCCCCCCTGCCCTTCACCCCTCCTGCCCTTCACCCCCCCTGCCCTTCACCCCCCCTGCCCTTCACCCCCCCTGCCCTTCACCCCCCCTGCCCTTCACCCCCCCTGCCCCTGCCCTTCACCCCCCCCTACCCCTGCCCTTCACCCCCCCTACCCCTGCCCTTCACCCCCCCCTACCCCTGCCCTTCAACCCCCCTACCCCTGCCCTTCACCCCCCCCTACTCCTGCCCTTCACCCCCCCCTACTCCTGCCCTTCACCCCCCCCTACCCCTGCCCATAACCCCCCCCTACCCCTGCCCATAACCCCCCTACCCCTGCCCATAACCCCCCCTGCCCTTCACCCCCCTACCCTGCCCTTCACCCCCCCCTACCCCTGCCCATAACCCCCCCTACCCCTGCCCATAACCCCCCCTACCCCTGCCCATAACCCCCCCTGCCCTTCACCCCCCCTACCCCTGCCCTTCACCCCCCCCTACCCCTGCCCTTCACCCCCCCCTACCCCTGCCCTTCACCCCCCCCCTACCCCTGCCCTTCACCCCCCCCTACCCCTGCCCTTCACCCCCCCCTACCCCTGCCCTTCACCCCCCCCTACCCCTGCCCTTCACCCCCCCTACCCCTGCCCTTCACCCCCCCTACCCCTGCCCTTCACCCCCCCCTACCCCTGCCCTTCACCCCCCTGCCCTTCACCCCCCCCGCCCTTCACCCCCCCTACCCCTGCCCTTCACCCCCCCTACCCCTGCCCTTCACCCCCCCTACCCCTGCCCTTCACCCCCCCCTACCCCTGCCCTTCACCCCCCCCTACCCCTGCCCTTCACCCCCCCCGCCCTTCACCCCCCCCGCCCTTCACCCCCCCCGCCCTTCACCCCCCCCGCCCTTCACCCCCCCCGCCCTTCACCCCCTGCCCCTGCCCTTCACCCCCCCCTGCCCTTCACCCCCCCCCTGCCCTTCACCCCCCCCCTGCCCTTCACCCCCCCCCTGCCCTTCACCCCCCCCTGCCCTTCACCCCCCCCTGCCCTTCACCCCCCCCTGCCCTTCACCCCCCCCTACCCCTGCCCTTCACCCCCCTCCCCACGCCTGCCCTTTGACTGACGCACGCACACAAACCCTGACTGACGCACGCACGCACCCTGACTGACGCACGCACGCACCCTGACTGACGCACGCACGCACACAACCCCTCACAGCCGCACGCACACAACCCCTCACAGCCGCACGCACACAACCCCTCACAGCCGCACGCACACAACCCCTCACAGCCGCACGCACACAACCCCTCACAGCCGCACGCACACAACCCCTGACGCACGCGCACACACACACGGACTGACGCACACACACACACACACAGACTGACGCACACAAACACACACAGACTGACGCACACAAACACACACAGACTGACGCACACACACACACAGACTGACGCACACACACACAGACTGACGCACACACACACACACACAGACTGACGCACACACACAGACTGACGCACACACACACAGACTGATGCGCACACACACACACAGACTGACGCGCACGCGCACACACACACACTGACGCGCACACATACACACACACTGACGCGCACACATACACACACACACACACTGACTGGCTCACACACACACACACACTGACTGGCGCACACACACACTGACACACACACACACACACACACACACACTGACTGACGTGCACACACACTGACACACACACTGACTGACGCGCGCGCACGCACGCCCACACCCACACCCACGCAGGCACACACACACAGTAAACACAAAAAACAAAACTGTGCGCTACTACCTAACTACCTATAAAGTTTAAATGTATATATATATACACTGCAGTGACTATACCATCGATTTAGTGATAAAAAAATTTAAAAAAAATTAAACCACAACTCCCACAGTGAGATAATTATACATTAAATAATAAGTGCCACATAACCATGTTGGGGATAATGGCGTCTGCAGCTGTAAACGCGGGGGTGGCTCAGCACCCCACACACACTAAGAGAATGGAAACAAAAGAAAACAGCGCACAACGCCAAATAGTGAAGCAAATTCAACAATATATTATAGAATTAAAAAGGGGGTAATATATCAGCGTACATGAAAAAAGTTGGTAAAAGGCATGTAGTGTCATCCACTAGCCTCAAAGAGTGACGAACGTGTATGTGCACGTCATGTAGCATCCTGTCTGATCTGGGCCTAACCCATGCACACTCTTCTCTGTCTTTGACTCTACTCAAACCGTTGTCCGTTACCTGTCTTTCTTCCTCTATTTCAGAACTTTGCTGACTATTTTAAGACAAGCCTTCCTTAATTCCTTGTCCTGTCACAGAGGACGTGCAGCCTTTGATACTGTGGACCACCCTCTTCTCCTTCACATCCGCTATACTCTTGGCATCTGTAACAGAGCTCTATCCTGGATTTCTTCTTACCTCTCCCAACATACTTTCGGTGTCTCGTTTGCCAACACCCCTCCTGCTCTGTCGATCTCTCTGTGGGTGTACCCCAGGGCTCTGTCCTGGGACCTCTTCTCTTTACCCAATCTCTCTAGGTGACCTTATCACATCTCTAGAGTTCAAATATCACCTCTATGCTGATGACAAACAAATTTACCTTTCAACCCCTGACCTTACACCTGCTTTACAGACCAAAGCCTCTGAATGTCTTTCTGCTATATCAACCTGGATGGCCCTCCGCCAAATCAAACTTAATATGTCCAAGACGGAGCTCCGCCCTCCGCCAAATCAAACTTAATATGTCCAAGACGGAGCTCCTCATACTTCATCCAAAGCCTGGCCCTACTGTCCCCTTCTATATTACTGTTGGTTGTACTATCACACACCCAGTATCACAAACATGCTGCCTAGGGGTCACACATGACTCCTCCCTCACATTCTCCTCACACATGCACAATGTAGCTAAACCTGTAATGTTTACCTCCATAAAAATTTAAAGATACGCCCTTTCCTCTGTCCCTCTACTGCTCAAACGAATGCGGGCCCTCATTCTCTCCTGTCTCGACTATTGAAACCTTCTACTGTCCGGCCTTCCTGCCTCCCTTACAATCTATCCTAAATGCTGCTGCTAGAATCACTGTACTCTCCACAATCTGTCTCAGCTGCTCTCCTGCTGAAATCCCTCTCCTAGCATCCAATTAAACTTTGTACCACTTACAAAATTCTCCTCACTTTTAAGGCTATACAATCTTCTTCCCCTCCTTACATCTCAGCTCTAGTTTCTCGCTATACACCTGCCCGACGCTTGCATTTTGCTAAAGGATTTCTTCTGTCTACCCCTCTTGTATCTAAAGCCCTCTCCTGCCTAAAACCTCTCTCACTCCCTGCCCTACAGCTCTGGAATGTCCTCCTCAATATCTGTGAAAAAATATACATTAACAATCTGACTGTCCCCCTCTCTCTCCACCTTTAAAACCTATCTAAAAACATACCTCTTTAACAAAGCACATGGGTAGCTCCGCTGGCTGATAAATCTTGGATGCACTGACCTTTACCCCTTACACTTACCATAACACCCTCCTACTGTCTCTATAAGTTATTCTTTGAAATGCGATGGCACCTAAGTGTAACCCTGTTCCAAAATCCAGCCCCCCCCTTCCCTAATAGATTTCAGTCTCAGGCAAGGAAGTATAATGAACAACTGGAACACTTTATTCTCACTGTACACTCCACTGCATACACAGGATACTCGAAATTAGGGCCATCACCCTCAGGATGTCCCTGGACCTTCATTCCCAGCCCAAGGCCACCAGGAGCAGAGCTCTTCCCTTACTCCCTGATAGAGTAAGGGGAACAGTCTCCCACCACTACCCTAAGGGAGGGCACACAGTAGGCAGAGCCCTGCACAACTGATCAAGGGTAGACTAGCCTCTCTCAAGGTAGAGGCAACTGATTAAATTGATGAAGTACAACCCCTTAAGTACAGATCCAGCAGGAACCAGTCCCTTGCCCCTGATTGGACACAAGGCCTGGTTACACTGCCTTCTCTGTGACTCACTGAGCTGCAGAGGTTTTGGGAAAACCCATGATTACTCCTGGCAACCTGCCCTTACCAGGGATTACAGCCAGGAGGAGGGCAGACTGATAGCCCAAAATCAGCCAGGGCTACACTCTTCCTCTGGTGGAAACAAATGGTCCCCACTTGGACCTAAATTTGCTGGGCCATCCTGAAGGTGAGTAACCTGCAACAATACATCAGACATTAACATGGTACACAGTTAATACCGTCATAGTACCTGCATATATTTACCCAGCCAACTTGGATGGTGATCATTATAACAATTAATGCTGAGATCTCTCTAACGTGGAGAATCCCTTATCAATAATAATGTCTGGGGTCTGGTTTCTTTACTTTATGACCCATGTGGTCAACTATCTTAAAGTAGGATTTAGTAGGACCATTTTCTGGACGGTACTCAACCTTGTTCATGAATATGTTTCTGCCCACACTCCAGACCCTCATAAGATAACATATCCTCTCTTCTGTGTGGAAAGCAGAACTACTGTTCTTAGAGCGCAGATAATCTATCACCGCGTCTCTGAGCCATGCGTCTCGTTGCTCCTCAATCTCGAGCATAATTGGTTCTGGCACATAAGGGTACTCATAGCCATGAGACTGCCTATACCTTGCCACTATGGCCCTTCTGCGCGGCTAAGCTTAGTTAATTTCTTGACCTGAGCCTTGCCTGGTAATACCCAGTATGTGGGTTCTTCTGGTGCAATTTCATCGTAGAGCATAGAAGGCCCTTTAGGGATCACAAGTCCTAGCTTGATCTCCTTTATTCTCCTACGGAGTTCTTCATCGGCTTCCTCAGTAGAGTAAGTGCCTTCATCCCACCAGTGGTCTACTGTTTCCCCATCTATCAGTACAAACCGGGTGCGCTTCATGGCCACCGAATATCCTTGAAATAATGGAGCCCACCATTTTCTACTGTTATCTGCAGACCCAGGTGATGATACGGACTCCTTCTCAGTATCTGCCCTGGAAGATATCCCCTATGTACCTGACACACAGGACGGTGAACTCTTATGTCTACCCCTAAATACAGTTTTAAATACAGTAGGATTCATCACCTGTATTTTACTAGACACAGGTATCTCCCCTTCCGATCCCTCATCGGATGTAACCCAATCCTGCCAGTCCGTGGATAGTGTGGGGGCCTTCTTGGTCTTACCCCCTGACCCCGGGTGACTAGAACGGGACCCCGAGCTAGATGGGGCAGGGATAGTGGCGCTAGGGGTTTGGGAGGTAGCACAGTCCTTGACCAAGTCCTTGAGTGTCTTTTTAGAACTCGGGTCTACAGGCCTTCGTTTCCCTCTGCCCGTAACCGCTTGCATATAACATTCCGTGTCCTCCCTAGAGAAGGCAGTACTCACCGGAGCGGTAACGGCACAGTCCTGGTCCGCTCCGGCGGACGACACGGAAGTGACGTCATCTTCAGGTGACGTCGCGGAGTCCAGGTACCGCAACGGAAGTTCGGCATCCGCTGGGCTTGGCACCGGAAACTCGACGCAGTCCTTCACGCAGAAGTAGGCGCCTGGCTGGGCCTCGTCTCCAGAGTCCTCTATCGTGGCCTGTCGGGAGTAAGGGGATGGTTCCTCACCGCTCCGCTGGCTCGCGATGGTCGTCCGGTCCTCTGTATCAGCCACAGGTTCCTCCTCGAAGGCACTGGGAGCCTCCACGGCGGCGGGGCTTCTGCGCGGTTAAGGCCGCACCAGCGCTTGCTGTCGGGGACGTCTGGACTCACCCGCTCCACCTCACGGGTAGGTGAACTCTTCTTTGCAGCACCGCTGTAGTGGTCCGCCGGTTGGCGCATCACCACCGATGCAGAGCTGTCTCGATCATCGTCCGATGATTGAGGCAGGGATACCTCCGCGGGGGAATGACGTCGGGGCACCTCGCAGTCACTGGCGGCAATTGGCACGGAGCAGTCCCGCTCCAGCGCCACCAGCGTTAGCGATCCCCATTCTACCTGGGCAATCACCTTACCCTTCTTGGGTTACGCCATCGAGGGTTCCTGCTCTAGAACCAGGTCTGGAACCGGGGTGTGCGGACCCCCTGGAACATCAGTTAGGGCACATGGGCCCGTGTTGGCCGTAGCCTCAAGGCTGTCCACTTTTATCAGTGTCGCTTGTGAGCCATCCGTCTGGACAACGACTGGGGGAACAGTTCAACCGGCCACAGGTAGAATATGCCACACTGCGGGCAGCGCGCAGTGGTACTGGGTTCGTCCCCGGTATCCTGCACTGCAGGCACAGACACCGTAAGAATTATTGGCCGCCTACTTCTACTACCAGGAAGCCTCCTGGAAGTTGATAGGTGGTTAGGCGACATGCATCTATACTGCTCTTAGTTCGGGCAGTTTTGGGTACAAGGGCTCGACAAACAGCTCCTTCTCGATCGCCAGCTCTGAGAAACTGGGTGCGGCAGCTCACATCCAACTCCTCCTTCAGTTTGGGTAGAGCTCTGGGATTGGTACTCACTGTGCCTCCTCCCTCTGGTGGAGATTAGAAGAGGGGCAATCGGCATCAAGGCGTGACTCAACTCCACTCTGATGAGCCAGTCACAGAGTAGATGGGCGCGGCTTCTGCTTTCGCGCCACCCATCTTCCAGAGGTGGGGCTCTGGCTTTCGCCCCAGACCCGGGCACATTTCTGCAAACAATTTTCTTGCAGCCTGTTTTCACGCTGCAACTGCGCCATCAAGACTTGGCGGTAGCCGCCATTTTAGGTTCCGCAGAGCATGCGGTGCACTCTCTCGCATAGCAGCCAACATTTTAAAATGACACAGACCACGCCATGCTCTCCCTTGCTGGGCAGTCGCCATCTTGGGTGGAATATAGTGTCTCAGTGTAGCGCACCCCTCACGATCTGACCAGTGGATCATCAATGTACCCCAGGCTAGGCAAAACTCCCTCATGCAGCATACTGCACATGATTGCAGACCAATTCAAGTGCTCTGTTTTTATAGTCTGGTTACTGGCTAGAAGTACCCTGGGCTTGTCCCTGCAATACTCGGCATCTCCCCATCTTGGCTGCCAGTGTCTCGCAGATCCTTCCCTCGTGGCTCCTGGGGAACACCCAGGTACACCTCCTTCTAGGCATCCCGATTACCCGCCTCAGGTTTGACTAGGACAGCTATAGCCTTGTCTACAGATTTATTCACCCCTTTAGGGCCAATCTAGGTCGTGCTTTGCGAGGTTCCCCCTGACTACACCTAGACCCCCTCCTTCCTTATCACTTGCTCTGGACGCTGACATTCCTTTCTTTTGGTTCTTCTTCGCTGAAAGCCTGTCCTGATCTCAGGAGCGCCTTCAAATTTAACCCTGTTTCTCCCCCTCCCCCCAATCACAGATAGGGTCTAGTACTGGGAAAACTATACTGTTACATGGAGTAGTGTGGTGCATACCTGCTGGCTTACAGTTGTCCTGAGTCTCCCGCATGATGGTAGGGGATGTCAGGCTTCTGAGGCATAACTGAATCATACTCACGGTGACAGGGCCTCCATCTCGTGCAGACCCCAGGGATGCGGGGTGAAATCCCTGCAAGAGAACTCTTCACTCTCCCCCCTGATAGATTTCAGTCTCAGGCAAGGAAGTATAATGAACAATTGGAACACTTTATTCTCACTGTACACTCCACTGCATACACAGGATACTCGAAATTAGGGCCATCACCCTCAGGATGTCCCTGGACCTTCATTCCCAGCCCAAGGCCACCAGGAGCAGAGCTCTTCCCTTACTCCCTGATAGAGTAAGGGGAACAGTCTCCCACCACTACCCTAAGGGAGGGCACACAGTAGGCAGAGCCCTGCACAACTGATCAAGGGTAGACTAGCCTCTCTCAAGTTAGAGGCAACTGATTAAATTGAAGAAGTACAATCCCTTAAGTATAGATCTAGCAGGAACCAGCCCCTTGCCCCTGATTGGACTCAAGGCCTGGTTACACTGCCTTCTCTGTGACTCACTGAGCTGCAGAGGTGTGGTGAAAACCCATGATTACTCCCAACAAACCTGCCCTTACCAGAGATTACTGCCAGGAGGAGGGCAGACTGATAGCCCAAAACCAGCCAGGGGTACATAAGTATAAAACATACTTAACTACAGTTAGGTCCGGAAATAATTGGACACTGATACAAGTTTTGTTATTTCGGCTGTGTACCAAAATAAATTCAAGTTACAGTTAAATAATGAATATGGGCTTAAAGTGGTCTATCAGCTTTAATTTGAGGGTATTCACATCCAAATTGGAGGAAGGGTTTAGGAATTACATCTCTTTAATATGTAGCCCCCTCTTTTTCAAGGGACCAAAAGTAATTGGACAATTGACTCAAAAGCTGTTTCATGGACAGGTGTGGGCTATTTTTTCGTTATTTCATCATCAATTAAGCAAGTAAAAGGTCTGGAGTTGATTCCAGGTGTGGCATTCGCATTTGGAAGCTGTTGCTGTGAACCCACAACATGCAGTCAAAGGAGCTCTCAATGCAAGTGAAACAGGGCATCCTTAGGCTGCAAAAAAAAAAAATCCATTAGAGAGAGAGCAGAAACATTAGGAGTGGCCAAATCAACAGTTTGGTACAATCTGAGAAAAAAACGCACTGGTGAGCTCTGCAACACAAAAAGGCGTGGACATCCACGGAAGACAACAGTGGTGGATGATCGTAGGATCCTTTCCATGGTAAAGAAAAACCCCTTCACAACATCCAGCCAAGTGAAGAACACTCTCCAGGAAGTAGGCATATCATTATCCAAGTCTACCATAAAGAGAAGACTTCACGAGATCAAATACAGAGGGTTCACCACAAGGTGCAAAACATTCATAAGCCTCAAGAATAGAAAGGCCAGATTAGACTTTGCCAAACAATATCTAAAAAAGCCAGCCCAGTTCTGGAACAGCATTCTTTGGACAGATGAAACTAAGATCAACCTGTACCAGAATGATGGGATGAAAAAAGTATGGCGAAGGCTTGGAACGGCTCATGATCCGAAGCATACCACATCAGTAAAACACGGTGGAGGCAGTGTGATGGCATGGGCATGCATGGCTTACAATGGCACTGGGTCAGTAGTGTTTATTGATGATGTGACAGAAGACAGAAGCAGCCGGATGAATTCTGAAGTGTATAGGGAAATATTGTCTGCTCAGATTCAGCGAACTTGATTGGACGGCGCTTCACTTTACAGATGGACAATGACCCAAAACATACTGCGAAAGCAACCCAGGAGTTTTTTAAGGCAAAGAAGTGGAAAATTCAGCAATGGCCGATTCAATCACCTGATCTCAACACGAACGAGCATGCATTTCACTTGCTGAAGACAAAACTTAAGGCAGAAAGACCCACGAACAAACAACAACTGAAGACAGCTGAAGTAAAGGCCTGGCAAAGCATCACAAAGGAGGAATCCCAGCGTTTTGTGATGTCCATACGTTCCAGACTTCAAGCAGTCATTGCCTGCAAAGGATTCTCGACAAAGTATTAAAAATGAACATTTTATTTATGATTGTGTTAAGTTGTCCAATTACATTTGAGCCCCTTAAATAAGGGGAATGTGTATGAAAATGGTTGCAATTCCTAAACGTTTCATACGATATTTTTGTTAAAATCCTTGAATTAAAGCTGAAAGTCTGCACTTCTATTGTATCTCGGTTGTTTCATTTCAAATCCATTGTGGTGGCGTACAGAGCCAAAATTATGAAAATTGTGTCAGTGTCCAATTATTTACAGACCTAACTGTATGTGATAATGATCCAGTCCCATGTCCCACTTGCTGGTCTTTTAGCTGTGAGAAGAATAAGGTGCAGCCATGGCTAAAAAGTTGAGGGGACAGGAGGACTGCCTGCATGTCTTGCACTTAATATTTGCATATGCATCATTGGAATCTCTACTGACTGAAGGTCCGAGCACTGTCTGGCATATGCTGTTTCTACTTTCACATACTGTGCAGCCAAGTCCTTCAATTTATTTATCATCTCTAAACTCCTTTGCGACTGAAAATATAACACCATTGTTACTGGTTTGTAGACCAGATCTACACGAAAAAGTTGTATTGCTGCTTCTATTAATCTATTATCTTATGCTCTATTTTACCCATACTCCAACCACCTTAACTTAATTTTGTTCTCTCACATTCACACCATTCTGTCTTCCTTGCCCCCTTATTATATTTTCGTTCAAACAACCTATTTTGCTGTTTTTAGAAATACTTTTCTTTTTATATGTAGTTCAAAGTTCTAATACATGTAAAGGAAATGCAAACTTGTATATTTTGAAACCTTTAAGCGAACCAACATTTGTGATTGTGACGGTTGGGGTAAATGTTACAGCTTTTAATAAAGGTCAAGCCCGCCATTACCCCTACCCGTCAATAATACATCTTTATTATGGTTGTGTCTTAGGGTATCTTGGTCAAAGTGCCTAATAGGCGTGAAATGTGTCAGAGTTATTGTTGCCCACCCATCTCTGATGTCACGTCTACAATAAAATGTTTTTAATATTTTTTATGTGGTGAGCTCAATTATTTTTCCCATTGCTGTGTACTGCTGACCCTACCCTGGGACTACAATAAGTGTGTGTGTGTGTGTGTGTGTGTGTGTGTGTGTGTGTGTGTGTGTGTGTGTGTGTGTGTGTGTGTGTGTGTGTTAAGCCTGGTTCCAGCACTTCAGGGACCAGGGGGTCATTTTGTGTTCAGCTGGGAATGTTGCAAAGTTGTCTGTGACCTTTCCCTGTAATAGTTTTCATGTAACTTTCTGAATGTTGCAGTTAAACCCACCAATCAGGGGCTGGGCCATATTGAAGACACCTGGCCCTATCCCTCCTTTAAAGTATCCATGTTGTGGCATGGAGTATAAAAAGATGGGGAGGGAGGACCCTAGCTAGCTCTAGCTCCAGTTCTATGTCTCTGGCTGCTACAGATGTAAAGCTCCAGTACCGGTCCCAGGCCTAAAGACCAGTCCCTGTAGGCACTGTGTGGAGAAAAGAACTGGGGAAATCTCTTTAGGGAGGTCCCTGTGCCTAGTTCTATAGGGTAACCCCAGTTGGGAGTGTGTGTTGTCTGTCAATTCACAGTTGTGGATACCTTTTTTCCAATAAATTCAATTTTATCAACTCTGTTGTTCTGTCTGGAGAATTGATCCCTGGTGTGATAGTCCTGGTCTCCTGTGACAAGCTATTTTCTGGTGGAAGAAGTGGGATCGCTAGGTTTAGTGTAAGGAATCGGGGAACATGTCCCCTGCGGCGTGTTCCCTCCTTACCTCCTGCTGCACAGCATCTCGCTGCAAGCGGTCAGAGAGCGCGTTCCTCGCGGCACGCTTCCTCATTGCCTCCTGCTGTACAGCCTCCCGCGCACCTTATAGAGCGTGCTCGCCCACGGAGGGCTATTAAGGATCACACGGAGCTTGGCTCCGCCGGTACAGCCCCACGTGACGCGCGTGCACCGCTACCCTTCTGCGCATCAACACTAATCTCTCTCCCACCTGTCTCCTGCACCTTGCAACCTATCCCTGCTTATGCGGAGGCCGCGCCTCCTCTCCTCCCCTCAGTCCTATTCGTCCAGCTCTCCTATATATGCTCAGCCTTTCCTTTCATTCTTTGGCTGAGCATAGTTCATGGTAGCCTTGTGTTCCCACGTCCCTGCCTTGCCTTGTTCCTGTTGTGTTTTAACCCTCTGCTGCTTATCTCTTTTGTGTACCAACCTGGCTTGACTTTAGGATCTCTCTCTGTATTACCGACCCCGGCTTGCTTCTGACCATCCGCTATTCTCCATCCCTGACCATGGCTTTCGGACCAACTACCTTCCTACTGGCTCCAACCCCAGACCACGGCACTCCGGACACTGACTACTCTCCTGGCACCTACCTACGACCTCGGCAAGTATTAAGACTAACCCACTCTCTCCAGCCAAAACCCGGCGATCTTGACTATCCACCCTCCAGGCGTGCCTCCGCTACTGTGGGTGCACAGTTTCATACTTTCCCACCTCAGTACCGGGGTCCCGCCTTGTTCGTGGTGAGCGCAAGCGTTACACTCAGCACCGATATTCTTCCGGGAATATCTCTACTAAGTGAGGTCTCAATTTTGAAGACCACAGAACTCAGTGCTACAACTGTTCCGGTACTTGAATACACACATTTTAGGTGGCCTCCCAGGTTGCCGTGGTCGGGCTTGGTCCCACTGATGTCCGCATCAAGCACCTCCGACCTGTGACCATTGGAAACCAGATGACTGCCGGTATGATGGATTCCAGCGCTGCTGTTACTCTGATTTGGCCAGAGCACCTTTTACCTAGCAAATCCCTCTAACAAGCCCACGTGATCCTGGACTGGGGCACAGGCCAAAGCATCCGTGATATCGGCATTTTTCCCAATTTAGATGCTGCTGTACTGGTGGGCAATTACCTGGGTCAGCTCTGATGCAGCTACGAGGAGGACCATGCCGTAGCTGCAGCCGCGGTGACTCGGAACCAGAGTCGACGGGATCCCGACCTAGCTTCAGCTGTTAAGGGTCCTAATCTTGAACCCATCGCTCCCCGGACACTGGAGCCTCCAGTCATGGATGTTCCAGTGGAGGTTGACCGGGTAAGACGAGCGGAGCCCGCCTTGACTGTGACTGATATCCCTGACTGTGTGACTAGGGCCATTGGGCCGGAGCAAAGTCAGACGTTCCGGGATGCTGTGCGGACAGACCCGAGCTTGGAGGGTATGAGGCAGTGTGCTGCTTAGCCGTCCGAGTCCAGATCGAGCGGATCCTGTGGCGCAGTGGAATCTTATACCGGGAAAAAGCCCCGTCAGCTCTGGCCAGATCATGGACAGCCAAATATCAGTTGGTGGTACCTAGTAAGTACCGGGCACAGTTGCTGCACTTAGCGCATGCAATCCCACTAGCCAGGCATCAGGGGGTTACCCGTACGATTGCCAGACTGACCCAGAATTTCTACTGACCGGGGGTGTCATAGGAGGCATTGGCATTCTGCCACACCTGTAATCCTTCCAGCGAGTGGGGCGGAGAGGCGATCAGGCGAAGGCCTCTCTGAGGCCATTACCAGTGATTCAAGAACCCTTCCAGTGGGTGGCGGTAGACATCATTGGGCCCCTGATGATCCCCAGTAGGTCGGGGAAAAGGTATATTTTAACGGTCGTGGACTTTGCAACCAGGTACCTGGAGGTGGTGGCTCTATCCTCCATTGACACCTGGAAGGTGGCTGAGGAGCTCAAATATTTTTACTAGGGTAGATTTCCCTAGTGAGATCCTGACTGACCAGGGAGCACAGTTCATGAGTGAGCTGCTCCAAAGTTTCTGGTCTGCATGCAGGGTGACCCCTTAAACCAATGGACTGTGTGAGCGGTTCAATGGCACTCTGAAACAAATGCTGCAGGCATTTTTGGAGGCTGCGGGAGGGGACTGGGAAGCACACCTGAAGCACCTACTGTTCGCATACAGGGAGGTGCTGCAGGAGTCTGCCGGCTTCTCACTCTTCGAGCTTCAATACGGGAGCCGGGTCCGTGGACCGCTTGACCTGTTCCTTGAGGGCGAGACCACCACAATTGATGCAACGGTGCTCCAGTATGTGGTGAGCTCAAAGATTGGTTGGCTGATCTAATGGGTTAGCACAGGCTAACCTCAAGGAAGCTCAGACCAGACAGAAGCACTGGTATGATAGAAATGCCCATACTAGAGAGTTCATCCCGGGGCAGCAGGTGCTTGTTCTGTAGCCGACTCGCCAGAACAAGTTCCTAGATTCCTGGTCTCACCCTTACCCTGTAATCCGGCTGGGTAATCATCTGGATCAGGAGTTATATAGACAACTAGCTGAGAGACCCGGCGTTGCCCGGGATGTCAATGCGTAATAGGTAGTATTATTTATAAATGGTGGAACAATAGGTGACTATTTGTTGTAAAGGTTGGATAATAATGTTGAAAAGAAAGATGGAAGAAAATGTAATACGATGTTGTATAAAAATGGTTTATTGTAAACACACCACAGTACAATGTATATTTTGGTGACATAAGTGATGTGAAAATGTGAGGCGTGTGTCCTGCTAGGGTGTGAGTGTATGTGAGGCGGCGGGTGGGTAGTGAGTGCTGGCTGTGGGTCGGGGTCCTGCTAGGGTGTGAGGTGGCGGGTGTGTGGCGAGTGCGGGTGACAGCTGGTCAGTGATATTGTTGCGTAGGGGCAGGATGCGGCAGGTGTGTGTCGAGTGTGTGGGGTGGGTGAGAGGCGGCGGGTGTGTGTCGAGTGTGGCGGGTGTCTGTTGAGTGCGTGCGGCGGCTGTGTGGCACAGGGGTGTGAGCGGTGGGCGGGTGAAAGGCAGAAGTGCGGGTGGGCGAAAGGCAGAGGCAGGAGGGCGGACGAAAGGCATTGAAGGAGGGGAGGTGAGGTCGGAGGGGTGGTGAGGGGAGGTGAAGGGGGGCGGAGGGGAGGTGAGGAGGATGGGTGGTGAGGGGGGGGGTGTTGGGGGATGGTGAGGGGAGGTGAAGGGGGGGCGGAGGGGAGGTGAAGGGGGGGCGGAGGGGAGGTGAAAGGGGGGCGGAGGGGAGGTGAAGGGGGGGCGGAGGGGAGGTGAAAGGGAGGTGAAGGGGGGGCGGAGGGGAGGTGAAGGGGGGGTGGAGGGGAGGTGAAGGGGGGGCGGAGGGGAGGTGAAGGGGGGGTGGAGGGGAGGTGAAGGGGGGGCGGAGGGGGTAGGTGGGAAGGGTGGAGGTGGGGGGCAGAGGGGGTAGGTGGGAAGGGTGGAGGTGGGGGGTTGGGGGGAGGTGAAGGGGGGTGAGGGTAGATGGAGGGGAGGTGAAGGGGGTGGTAAGGGGGGGGAGGTGGTGGGAAGGTGGGAAGGGGGAGAGGTGGTGGGAAGGGGGGGAGGTAGTGGGAAGGGGGGAGGTGGTGGGAAGGGGGGGAGGTGGTGGGAAGGGGGGGAGGTGGTGGGAAGGGGGGGAGGTGGTGGGAAGGGGGGGAGGTGGTGGGGAGGTGGGAGGTTGTAAGGGGGGAGTGAAGGGAAGGTGAAGGGGGTGAAGGTGGGTGAAGGTGGGGGTGGCGGTGAATGTGGGGGTGGAGGGGGGGTGAATGTGGGGGTGGAGGGGGGTGAAGGTGGGGGTGGAGGGGAGGTGAAGGTAGGGGTGGAGGGGAGGTGAAGCGGGGGTGGAGGGGAGGTGAAGCGGGGGTGGAGGGGAGGTGAAGCGGGGGTGGAGGGGAGGTGAAGGGGGGGTGGAGGTGAGGTGAAGGGGGGTGGAGGAGGGGAGGTGAAGGGGGCGGGGGGGTGGAGGGGAGGTGAAGGGGAGGGGTGGAGGGGAGGGGTGGAGGGGAGGTGAAGGGGGGGGTGGAGGGGAGGTGAAGGGGGGGGGTGGAGGGGAGGTGAAGGGGGCGGGGGGGTGGAGGGGAGGTGAAGGGAGGGGTGGTGAAGGGGGGGGTGGAGGGGAGGTGAAGGGGGGGGTGGAGGGGAGGTGAAGGGGGGGTGAAAGGGGGGGTGGAGGGGAGGGTGAAGGGGGGGTGGAGGGGAGGTTAAGGGGGGGTGGAGGGGAGGTTAAGGGGGGGGTGGAGGGGAGGTTAAGGGGGGGTGGAGGGGAGGTTAAGGGGGGGTTGGAGTGGAGGTGAAGGTGGGGTGAAGTGGAGGTGGGGTGAAGTGGAGGGGAGGTGGAGGTGGGGTGAAGTGGAGGGGAGGTGGAGGGGGGGGGAGGGGGGGTGGAGGGGAGGTGGAGGGGATGTGGAAGGGAGGGGAAGTGGAGTGAGGGGAGGTGAAGGCCGCTCACTCACCCGTCTGGCAGCTCCCACGTGGATCTGAGGCGGGAGGCAGCGTGTTGTGGCCGCTCCCCCGCTGTGTCCCTGGCGCGCGCTCGCTCACTCCGCTCCCCCGCTGACTGTAGCGGCGCCGGGGGGGGTGGAGGGGAAGTGAGTGAGGGAAGGTGAAGGGGGGTGAGGGGAGGTGAAGGCCGCTCACTCACCCGTCCGGCAGCTCCCTCACCCGTCCGGCCGCTCCCTCACCCGTCCGGCCGCTCCCTCACCCGTCCGGCCGCTCCCTCACCCGTCCGGCCGCTCCGTCACCCGTCCGGCAGCTCCCTCACCCGTCCGGCAGCTCCCACGTGGAGGGGGGGGGGTGAAAGCGCGGGAAACAGGGAGAGGCGGAGGAAGAGGCGGAGCCTCCGGGACCGGTGGGGAAGAGAGCGGGAGATGTGCTGCTAACACTGTGAGCCCTGCTAATGTATGTAACACCGTGTGTGTGTGGGGGGGGGGGGTTGTGTGTGTGTGTGTGGGGGGGGGTTGTGTGTGTTTAGTGGTGTGTGTGTGTGTGTGTGTGTGTGTGTGTGTGTGTGTGTGTGTGTGTGTGTGTGATTGTGTGTGTGTGGGGGGGGGTTGTGTGTGTGTGTGTGTGTGTGTGTGTATAGTGATGTGTGTGTGTGTGTATAGTGATGTGTGTGTGTGTGTGTGTGTGTGTGTGTGTGTGTGTGTGTGTGGTGTGTGTGTGTGTGTGTGTGTATAGTGGTGTGTGTGTATAGTGATGTGTGTGTGTATAGTGATGTGTGTGTTTGTGTGTGTGTGTGTGTATAGTGATGTGTGTGTGTGTGTATAGTGATGTGTGTGTGTTTGTGTGTATAGTGATGTGTGTGTGTGTGTGTGTGTGTATAGTGATGTGTGTGTGTGTGTGTGTGTGTGTGTGTGTGTGTGTGTGTATAGTGATGTGTGTGTGTGTGTGTGTGTATAGTGATGTGTGTGTGTGTGTGTGTGTGTGTGTGTGTGTGTGTGTGTGTGTGTGTGTGTGTGTGTGTGTGTGGTGTGTGTGTGTGTGTGTGTGTGTGTGTGTGTGTGTGTGTGTGTGTGTGTGTGTGTGTGTGTGTGTGTGTGTGTGTGTGTGTATAGTGATGTGTGTGTGTGTGTATAGTGATGTGTGTGTATAGTGATGTATGTGTGTGTGTGTGTGTGTGTGTGTGTGTGTGTGTGTGTGTGTGTGTGTGTGTGTGTGCCCTTCACTCCGCCTCAGGCCAATGAGTGTGTGTGTGTGTGTGTGTGTGTATAGTGATGTGTGTGTGTGTGTGTGTGTGTGTGTGTGTGTGTGTGTGTGTGTATAGTGATGTGTGTGTGTGTGTGTGTGTGTGTGTGTGTGTGTGTGTGTGTGTGTGTGTGTGTGTGTGTGTGTGTGTGTGTATAGTGATGTGTGTGTATAGTGATGTGTGTGTGTGTGTGTGTGTATAGTGATATGTGTGTGTGTGTGTATAGTGATGTGTGTGTGTTTGTGCGTGTATAGTGATGTGTGTGTGTGTATAGTGATGTTTGTGTGTATAGTGATGTGTGTGTGTGTATAGTGGTGTGTGTGTGTGTATAGTGATGTGTGTGTATAGTGATGTGTGTGTGTGTGTGTGTGTGTGTGTGTATAGTGATGTGTGTGTATAGTGGTGTGTGTGTGTGTGTGTGTGTGTGTGTGTGTGTGTATAGTGATGTGTGTGTATAGTGGTGTGTGTGTGTGTGTGTGTGTGTGTGTGTGTGTGTGCCCTTCACTCCGCCTCAGGCCAATGAGAGGTGTGCGGGGGCGGGCGGCCCAAGGGAACAATCTCATTGGCCTGGCCCAAGGTCCAATGAGATTGCTGCTAGGGACACGGGGAGGGGCACAGGGAGACACATACAGACCCGGACACATAGGACACTTTCAGAAATATATAGTAGATGGAGCTACAACATCAACATGAAAAAAAAATACCATGCGAGTTGGCCGGTGGAGATGGCGGTGTGTAGCCCACCATCGGGAGACACAGCGAGCTGAGCTCTGCCCGATCTCCTAGGGGAGGCTAGGCAGGGAGGCTCTGTAGAGGATGTGGGAATAGGGTCCCAGCTTATGGCTTCCCAATGGAAACAAGCACGAGAGTTGTTAGGAAGGTATGGGAGTCTGTTCATGGACAAGCCGGGACAGACTCACTAATCATCCAGTCAACACTGGTGATCAGAGGCCCCTCCATAAATCCACATACTGAGTGTCTGTTGAAGTGAAGTGGAGCATGGAGAAGGAGATTGCAGAGATGTTTCAGATGGGGATGATCTCCAGGTCACAGAGTCCCTGGGCCTCGCCAGTGGTCCTTGTCCCCAAAAAGGACGGAACCACCCAGTTCTGCATAGACTACCGGCAGTTAAATGCCCCGTCGGATGCCGTGTCGGATGGATGAGCTGTTAGACAAGCTCACCAGGGCAAAGTATCTGACCACCATGGATTTGAGCCGTGGGTACTGGCAGATCCCATTGACCAAGGAGGCCAAGGAGATGTCGGCCTTCATCACAAAGAGTGGCTTGTACGAATTTTCGGTCATGCCATTTGAGATGACGAATGCGCTGGCTACCTTCCAGCGCTTGGTCAATTACCTGCTGGAGGGAATGCAGGGGTATGCCCAGGCATACTTGGACGACTTAGCGGTGTTTAATAATTCCTGGACTGATCACTTTGCCCATGTAGTTGCGGTCCTAGCCCGCATTCAGGAGGCAGGGCTAATGCTAAAGCTGGCCAAGTGCCAAATAGGGATGGCAGAGGTTGTATACCTCGGACACAGGGTAGGCAGGAGGCATCTCAAGCCTGAGCCCGCCAAAGTGGAAGCGAATATGGGATGGCCAGTTCCCAAGACCAAAGAAACAAGTTATATCCTTTCCGGGGACTGCCTGGTGTTACCTCAAGTTTGTACCCCATTACAGTGCCCTGGCCAAATCATTGACCGACCTGACTAAAAAAGAGGCTCCCTCGCACACTAACCTGGTCACCGGAGTGTAAAAGTGCCTTCACAGCTCTCAAGTCTGCCCTGCCAAGCGCTCTGATCCTGGCAGCTCCCGACTATGACAAGCGGTTCCTGATTCAAACTGATGCCCCTAATTTTGGTATCGGTGCAGTGCTGAGTCAGGTGGGTGTTTATGAGGTTGAACACCCAATTGTGTACCTAAGTCGCAAGTAATTCGATTGGGAGGCTGCTTATGCTACAGTATGATCGAGCAGTGATTAGCCATAGTATGGGCCCTCTGGAAACTCCAGCCATATGTGTATAGCGATAAGTGATATAGAGGGGGATGGACACACTCACATTCTCCCGAAGTCGAGTGTTAAAAGCACATAGAGGTTAAATTGCCATTGCCATTGCTATGTGCATTTAACCTCTATGTGCTTTTAACACTTCTCTCTTTTTGTCTTTTAGTGATTTATTAGTATGGTTCAGTTAGCTAATTTTTTATAGGGTATTATGTTATTTTAATACTATATTACATTAATTTATGTTATATAAATTAGGATTTTAATATTATTTGTTTAAAACTGTTTGTAATAAAAATTGTATATTAATGAGTTAATCTAATTCCCCTGTGAGCATATGCATTTTCTATGCCAGTCATTGTAAAAACCACTTGAGATCCAATTAGAGGTCAGTGGGACAACACCCCTAGATCACTCTCTGATTGAACAGTTTTCAATTAGCATGCACATATATATCAGCTAAGGGCAGATTAGAATCATCCACAACCCCTGAGGAAGCCAAACTGGAAAGTAGGCAAAATGCGTAGGGTTTTTGGCCCTCTGAAGACTCCAGAGCTGGTGAGGAAGAGTCCAGTCCCTCGTGAGCCACCGTACCCTGCTGCGCGCACAGACGCGCTGACGGTTGCCATTGAACAACGTGGATCGCAGTATCCTGGCGGCAAACGGGGACTTACACCATGACTTTTTCGGTTCCAGAGGCAGTCCCAGAGTGGCGAAAGTGTGCCCTTAAAGCACTCATTGTGATTTACTTTTCGGGAGAATGTGAGTGTGTCCATCCCCCTTGAATCTAATCATTTGTGCATTAAAACTGTATTATGCTATGTACACCTCTTTGTTTTTTAAGAGAGAGTCACACGTGATCAGACCATCTTTATGCAGACATATGTGAGTGATTTGTTCACTTAACCACTTTCACTGGGTCAATCTTAGTATAAGTTCATTGTGTGCCAGCACTCTATTGCGCTTTATATTTTTCCTCTAATATGTGTATAGCCACCCTTTTATGGTCATTATGGACCACAAGCCACTGAACTGGTTGCAGCATGTCTCAAGGGGATAATGCCAAGCTGCTGCGGTGGAGTCGCACCCTACAGGAGTATGATTTCATACAGCACAAGAAGGGGTGTGAGTACAGCAATGCCGATGGACTTTCCTGGCAGGATGATACAGGGCTGGCTAATCTCTGACCTTCAAGTGTCATGCTTCGGGATCAAACCGTTGGGGTCGCTACCCCAGAGCTCTCCGCTTAAGTGGGTGAGGAATGACGGTAGGTGTAGATATGACTGCTTTAATTAAGGTCAAGCCTGCCATTACATTTTGTGTTCTGCTGGGAATGTTGCAAAGTTGTCTGCGACCTTTCCTTGGAACTGTTTTCATGTAAGTTTCTGCATGCTACAGTTAAAACCACCAATTGGGCTGGGTCATATTGAAGACACCTGGCCCTATCCCTCCCTTAAAGTATCCATGTTGTGGCATGGGGTATAAAAAGGTGTGGAGGGAGGCCCCTAGCTAGCTCTAGCTCCAGTTCTATGTCTCTGGCTGCTGCAGATGTAGAGCTCTAGTGCCGGTCCCAGACCTGAAGACCAGCGCCTGCAGGCCCTGTGTGGGGAAAAGATCAGGGGAAATCTCTTTAGAGATGTCCCTGCGCCTAGTTCTATAGGGTAACCCCAGTTGGGAATGTGTGTTGTCTATCAATTCACAGTTTGGATACCTTTTTTTCAAATAAATTAAATTTTATCAACTCTGTTGTTCTGTCTGGCGAATTGATCCCTGGTGTGATTGTCTTGGTCTCCCGTGACAGTAATCTTCATGAGTTTTTTCTTTGTGTATACTGGACACTTCAAGTGACAGTATGCGAAGAAGTCTGCGGTTTAGAAAGCTCTGTATACAATTTTATCAATGAAGAACTTAAGGTTTTATGATATACCAGAGTGTATAAATGGATGGATCATTATCACACTGCTGTCTTGGTATGGCTTTTTTAAGTCAATTTCCCACTTTATTTTAAAGAATGGGACTTTAATATAGTGCACAAAATCTCTTCCTTTTTGTTTTCACTGCATAAACATTGTTTAAATCTTTCTAAAATATGGTCCAGAACATTATTCATTTATTTAACAATTTTAGAATTTACTGAAGGCACTTTGACCATTTACAAACCATAGCTTCAACTTTGTGTCTACAACTGCCTCTTTCGTTTGTTGTAGACAGTTTTGTTTCCTTGTTTGAAATGTTTTTTGTTTGTTTGATTGTTTTTTTAACTCAGCTGTGACCACTCAAATAGAATCTTTTTTGCAGTGTTTTCGTTTATGTACTGTTTCCTTTTCTGTGAAATTCAAAACAATGGGATTGCTGTAATTTTGTGTAGTAAACAGATGCAAATAAAAATACAAATCCATCCTTTCAAAACGTTTGGAATCTTGACCAGAAACATAAGATTTAACTCACACACACACACAAGTGAAAAGATGTAATGCAAAAATATAAAAGAAAAAGGACATCTTTCTTACCGAAGAACTGGCTGTGCCAAAAGAGCATTTTATGGTGTGATCCTGGGTGTTCAACTAAGTGCTCACTGTGAGACATAAAAGAAGAAAGGAAAAGGTCATATGCAATTCATTGTATTATTATCTGTCCTGAATCTGTAAAGTAAAGGACTAGGCGTAAAGTTTAAAATCAGGTATTTCCTAAACTGCATCATTCCTCAAACTGTTGTAACGGTCTTACATGCAGTAGCCTATAGAAGTGAACAGAGCTACTTCATATGACCCTCTTGGGTTATTTATTAAACTGCCAAAAACAGCGGATTAAGGTATTGCACAGAAACTTTCATTCAAGTCAAGGTGTTTGTATACGATAGAGCCCCAATTGGCACTATTGAAGTTTTTTTTTTTTATAACTTTCTTTTATTGGTTTTTCAAGGGTATTACATACAAGTATCACATTGTTACCATTTAATAGACTGTTGGACAGACAACATCTAGACAAACATGGGGGGGTAGACGAGAGAAATTGGGGTAATGGGGAGGGGAGGGATGCAGGGGGGGGGGGAATGGGAAGGTGGTGTAAAGGAGGTAACTTTAGTCTTGTTCTTCACTGGTCTTATGCCGGCACTGTGGGTTCAGTTCTATCTATGACCGTACTGCACCAGGCTTGGGGTCAGGGGGTTGCTCAATTCTTTTAATCTAGGTTTAGGATACCAAATTAGGTCCTTAAGCTCTAGCGGGGCACACACCTCCCTCTCCAGTGCCACCCATCGCCTCTGCTCCGGGTCGGCGTGCCACTGAGTAATTTGGCATAGTTGTGCCGCTTTGTAATATGCCATCAAGCTCGGTACTGCTAGGCCCACAGTTTCCCTAGGTCTTTGCATAATTGACATTTTTACCCGCGGTGTTTTGTTTTTCCAAATGAATCTTGTAATTGCGTTCTGCAATTCTTTAATGTCTGATCTCACTACGGGTATCGGAAGAGTTTGGAACAGGTATAGTATTCTGGGGAGGAGGTTCATTTTCACACAATAGATTCTGCCAATCCAGGATATTCCGTATGCAGACCAATCCTTTAGTTCCTTCGTGAGGGCTCTTAGTAATCTCGGGTTGTTCTCTTGATATAGATTGGAGCTATGTTTGGTTAGATATATCCCTAAGTATTTTATAGCTTTGGACTGCCATTTAAACTGGAAGTTAATTTCTATTAATTTCTCCGTTTCTCTTGGGATGTTTAGATTTAGTGCCTCCGATTTAGATTGATTTATCTTAAAACCGGAGATTCTACTAAATTTTTCCAGTAGAGCAAACAGATTGGGCAACGAGGTAAGCGGTTTTGTCAGAGACAATATGATGTCATCTGCATATAGAGCGATTTTATGCTCTTGGGAGTGGATTTGTATTCCCGAAATATCGGGACTGCGACGTATGTGTGCCGCTAACGGTTCCACGCGTAGGGCGAACAACAAGGGCGAGAGTGGGCAGCCCTGTCTGGTCCCGCTTTTGATTTTAAACAACTCTGACGGAAAGCCCTGGTGGATCACCCTGGCGGTCGGTGTTGTGTATAATGCTTTTATTGCCCCTAGAATTTTGCCTCCAAATGCTCCAAGTGTGGACTCCATGTATGGCCAGTCAATCCTGTCGAAGGCCTTCTCCGCGTCTAAACTTAGCACTATACATCGGACCCCGTTGGCATTAATGTAATTAATGATATCTATTATCCTTCTAGTATTGTCGGCCACTTGTCTATCTCTAATAAAGCCAACCTGGTCCGGGTGGATAAGCCTTGGCAGGATCGCGCTCAATCTATTGGCCAGTAATTTGGAGTATATCTTAACGTCCGAATTTATTAAGGATATCGGCCTGTAACTTTGACAGTTTGTGGGATCTTTGTCCTTCTTATGAATTATAGATATCGACGCCTGGAGCATCTGGACCGAAAAGGGTTCCCCCGCCAAGACTCCGTTAAATAACTTGAGCATGTGCGGTGCTAGAACCCCGATAAATTTTTTGTAATACAAATTAGAAAACCCGTCAGGTCCCGGGGCCTTAGAGGGTTTGAGACTCTTGATGACCGCGGTCAGTTCCTCCAGAGTGAAATCAGTCTGAATTGCCTCACGCTCAAGTCTGTTTAGTCTAGGTAGGGCTGCCTCCTTTAAGAAGGTCTGTAATAATTTGTTCGTTTTTGGGTTGTGTGTCACCTTCTCCCCATTATAGAGCTGTTCATAAAAAAGCCTAAACTCTTCCACTATGCGTTTAGGGTTGGAGGACATTTCCCCCGTTTTAGTTTTAATGGCCTGTATATTATAACTTGGTTGCCTATTCCTGATCCTGTTAGCTAGCATAGTGTCCGGCTTGTTGGCTTTCTCAAAGAATTTCCTCTTGGTCCAGCTCAGGTCTCTCTTGGCCTGGGATGTGAGGAGTAGGTTAAGTTCTATCCTTACATCCTTCAGCTCCTTAAGAATGTCCCCTCTACCTGATCGGCTATGTAGTATAGAGAGCTCATGTAACCTCTTATATAGTTGTGTCAATTTTGTTTCCCTCTGCTTTTTCCGTCTTGCTGCGAGACTAATCAGCATTCCTCGCATTGTGGCCTTGTGAGCCTCCCACAGTGTAATGTGAGATTCCACTGTGCCTGTATTAGTGGCGAAAAATTGCCTAATCTCGTCTTTAATAGTCTGGGCTAATTCAGGGATCTTAATCAGGGACTCATTTAATTTCCAATTTGCTCCCGGGCTGACCGGCCTAATTTGAGTGCATCGTAGCTCGATTGATGCGTGGTCCGACCATGAGATGTCATGGATCAGAGTGTCGGTGATTTGTGGGACCATTCTGCTCGACACAAAGAAGTGGTCTAGTCTACTATAGCTGTCGTGTGGGTGTGAGTAAAATGTATAGGTACGCTCGCCCGGGTGCTGTTCCCGCCATATGTCAACTAAACATCCTCGTCTCAGCCCCTCTAAGAGAGCTGTGGCCCCTGTTTGTCTCACTTTTTCCTGTCTCGGAGATCTGTCTATTCGCGGATCTAGAACCTTATTGAAGTCCCCCGCTAATATTATGTTTCCCACTGCCCATTGTTGGAGTTTAAGAAAAAATTCTTCAAAGAACTGGGGATCTTTTTCACATGGGGCATATACGCATGCCAAAGTTACTCTACATTGCTGCAATAGGCCCACTAGTATTATATATCTACCTTCTGGGTCACGTTTTATTTTTTCCAGCTCAAACGGGACTTTGTTATGGAGTAAAATGGCAACCCCTTTTTTCTTTTCTTTGGCTGAGGCGAGATAGAACCTCCTAAAATTTTTGTCTATAAACCCTGGGTTTTTGTTAGAGCAGTAATGCGTCTCTTGAAGAAAGAGAACATCTGTTTTCCTACGCTTGAATTCTGCAAAGGCGATTCTACGTTTTTGAGGGGAATTGAAACCCTTAACATTTTGTGATAGGAACTTCAGAGCCATGTTTGTGTGTGTAGTGAATCTTTGTGGGTGCGGTGCGTTTGCCTCCTACCCGTGCCATGGATTTTCTGTGGATACCAGTAGTGGTGTTGCTGATCTCTAGACTCCGTGAAACCTCCTTTTGGGAAACCTGGGGAGGGGGAGGGAAAACACATAGGGAAATGACAGGGAACATAAAGCCTTGTAACAAGTACAAAGAAAACCATCTTGGCCCTAACTGACCTATGGTTTACTGCCTGGGAAAACCGCCGGTACTCTGGGTGCTCCCACTTTTCTGTCTGCGATTGCAGGATACCTTCCAGATCACGGATTTCCAGGTCTTTGACCGGGCTGTGGTTTAAGGCCGCAGTCCAGCCCCAGGGGCACATGCCAACAGGTAGGGATAAGGGCTATCGCCCGCTCCCCCCGCCAGCAGTGCTAACATTATCTTGTTATAATTATATGCATAAACGTATGTAAAGAACTCAACTATGTAGTTAGTTAACTAAAATCTATCTTCAGTTGTCGCCGCCTTCCGACTTCAAGGACTGGCAAAACTTTTAAACTAAAGTAAGCTTGTGACTAATGTGTTCTCAGCCCCTCTCCGCAGCGGGGGAATTCACGCACCCCCCTAAGGAGTCCCTCCCCCCCCACCCGGCGGATCCTCCGGCTGCCTCTGCTGTCTCTCAGTATCAGACGCCGGTCTCCCTCCTGCCTTGCAGGCGCCGCTGTTGATGTCACTTCCCCTGCGACGGGGCTCTGCGAGGGACCGCCCCCTGACGTCATCCGGGTCCAGTGCGCATATTAGCCTGCGAGCAGCCAAGGAAGGAGGTGTGTCCCGAGGGTGGAGCCGACCAGAGCTCCCGAGTTTCGCGCCCAAACTGCGTCCGCCATTCTCTTTTGGCGCTTCTTCTGCAGCTTGTCCCGCGGATCTTTGCAGGAAGCCATTTTGGTGAGTATTTTCCCTTTTTTTTCCCCCTGCCTTCTCCTAGTTTGCTGCAGGGACTTGACCGTCTGGTCTCGAACCACCGGGAGGGGGATGGGTGTGGCACAGGGGCATGCAGTCATCAGGCAACTTTCAATGAGGGTAATAGTCTCTTTATTTCTTTAATATAACAGGGACAATAACAGTAACTGTTAGTTCTACTGGAACTAGAAAGCAGTTATGGCGCTCAGCCTTCAGGCAGGTCTTGAGGGTCTTGGCTTATCCTGGCGATGGCCGGCTGGGTAGCCCACTTTTTCCCACTCTGTCTGTCGTGGAGGACGTTCTCCAGGGGCATCCATCTGCAGCGTGTTGGGTAGGTCCAATCTTTTCAGGAACTCCGGACCATCTGCCAAGTGCTTGAGGACATGGGACCGGCCGTGCTGCACCACAATCAGGGCAAAGGGGAAGGCCCATCTATATCTTACATTTTTGTCCCGTAAGATCCTGGTGACAGGTTGGAGGGCCTGGCGTCTGGTTAGTGTGATCGGGGAAATGTCCTGGTAGATGGCCATCTCCACTCCCTCAAATTTCACTGTAGGGGTGGCCCTGGTGATTTTGCAGATCTCTGCTTTAGTGGTGAAGTGGTGCAGGCGCAAGATTACATCCCTGGGTGGGTTGTTAGGCAGTGGACGGGCCCTCAACGCCCGGTGGCACCGGTCCATAACCAGCTCCGCCTCTGTCTTTTCCGGCATTATGGAGGTCATCCATCTGTTGAGCATTGCTTCGGGGTCTTGGATCTCCTCCGGGATCACCCTAACCCTTAGGTTGTTCCGCCTGTCTCGATTTTCGCTATCTTCGTGGTGTTCTAGTTCAGCCACCTTCCGTTTAAGGGTGGTGACCCTGGAGTCTGTCTCCTTTTGACATCTTGTGGACTCCTCCATTTTCTCCTCTAAGTCGTTCGTGCGGGTCCCAATGCTTAGGATATCTTTCCGCAGGTGTTCCACTTCCCCCCTGAAAAAGGTTTTGAGGTCGGAGAGGAGCTGTGCAATTTCCCTCTTCATAGCGCCTGTCGGGTCGTCCGCCGCCACCCCCAGCTCCGGTGCAGAGTCTGAGTCCGATGCCGCCATGCTGTCTGTCTCCCTGGGCTTTTTGGCCCCCACAAAGTAAGTGCGTACATCTACCTTCTGCTTTGTTTTTTTCCTGGTAGCCGCCATTTACTTTTGTGCTGTGCGTTTAGTTATAACGGGTGCCGCTATTTATTTGCGTTTAAGTTGAGTTTTGCGATCGATTTTTATTTAATTGCTGCCGGCGGGTCGTGGAGCACTCAGATCAAGCGTCCATTTCCGTTCCCGTCGCGCATGCGCCCGGCACTATTGAAGTTTAATGAATAGTCCCCTAACAGAGACAATGTGCCTTTTGGCATCAATGCACGTTGCTCTACTTGCATCACAAGAGGAATAGTTATATTGGGTAGTACATTGGCAAGGTTTCTTAATGCACATGTTCAAATGGAATGTATACATTTTCACACATTTTGCCTCCTGTTATTATTATACTTTTTGGTCTGAATTTGTGCAAGCCTTAGCGAAGTGGAAAATGAGTGTAGAAATGTATTAATCACAATAAAAGTTTATTGCATTTACTTCAGACATTAAAAGAACACTATTGAGAATTAGTCAAATGAAATGATTGGCGTTCATGCTGTGTGCTTGGTACGATAGGTATGCCCATGAGTATGCATGTACTGTATGTGTGGATGGCAACTTGAGTGCCATTTGTCCTAACTGCACCACACCATATTTTAATTGTTTTTAATCTCTTCTTAGGAATCATATACTCATTTGCTTTAATAGGGAGCTAAATCATTATTTCCTATGAGTAACAGCAACTGAATTACATTATTATGTTACAAAAGGAGACTGAACCATTATAAAAGAGCTTTTATGTTACAAAAGGAGACTGAACCATTATAAAAGAGCTTTGGCTTACTTGGCTTATCGCAAATCTTTTTCTGTGGGATATTCAATCTTCAAAGTGAGATTTTTTTTGAGGGGAGAGGAGTGGAGCAGGTGGCACAAGTAAATACAACTCAATATTCACATACAGTACACTGCAATAATAAATGTTCAATCGTATATGCAGCCATTGCAAAGCAAATGGTTAAGAGATAGGAATTCTTTAGTTTCACCAAGGCTAAAAACAGAAATTAAGTAGTACATGATGAGAATCATTATCTTCTCAAACCACCCACTAATTGGTTGCATGCAGTAGAGTATCTATGTTATTGCTTGAAGATAATGCCTTGAGAAGGTTGTTATTAATGCTGTAGGTTTATAGTCTAGCACAAAAAGTTTGTCTTTACTGAATGAAACAGTGCAAAGCCAGTGTAGAAGATGTATTCTGCATTCACATCAGAACTGGTGGAGCAACAGCTATTATTATTGGAAAGGAATTGCTCATTTTGGCGTAGTAAAAGTAGACACCCTATCCAGGCCACGTTTTAGGGATAACTAGCTAATCACATAGAAAAGGTACAGTAAATGTAAAACATGTGCTTGGTAATTCATTAGTTACTTCTAAAATGTGGTCTCAGGAGAGGGTTGGAAAACACAAAAGTAGAGAATTGCTCAGTCATTGTTGACCCCCTGATATTCACAGTCAGTGTCAACATACCAGCATTTTTCAAGCACTTAAAATAGCTGCTGACATGACCATACTGTTGAGCCCATCACCTTCATTTATAAGGTAACAGACAGGAAGAGTAAAGTGGCAACATTGTAATCAATCAAGAGCTCTCTTCTTTAATAGTAACACTACACTGAGGGAAGGGGGTTACATATACTGTAGTTACATAGTAGATGAGGTTCAAAAAACAGGCAATTGTTCATCAAGTTCAACCTATGCTAAATTTAGACAACAGATATTTATCCTATATTTGTATTTACAGTATTTTGATCCAAGGGAAGGCAAACAAAAAAACCCCAGTGAAACATCATCCAATGCTGTCTCATAAGGCCGCGCTTATAGTGCTGGCGACCTGACCGATGACGTAACCCGCAAAAATGATAATTGAACTTTCAGCGATCTCGCTAGCGACAGGGTCATTGATTGGTTTACAGACAGTCACATGTGGCGAGTCTGTAAAAAATCAAATTTAACTTGCTTCCAAAATTTTTGGTCGCAACGTCGCGCTTACTATAAGCGCTGGCGATGTAGTCAATTGTTTTGTTTTTGAGCAACGTCGCTTCGCCATCGCGGGCGCTATAAGCACAGCCTAAGGGGACAATTTAATTCCTTCCTGACTCTAAATAATGGCAATCAGATTTCTCCCTGAATCAACATCCGTCCCATGTTTACTTATTTGGTATATCCGTTTTTTTTTTTTTAAAGATATTTATTGCATCTGCCATCAGTTGCCATATCCCCTCTTACACACCTCTTTTCTAATGTAAACAAATCTAAATTAGCAAGCCTCTCTTCATAAGTCAGATTTTCCATTCCCTTTACTATATGGTGTCTCTTTCTGCATTTTTTCTAGTTCCATAATGTCTCTCTTATGACGTGGTTCCCAAAACTGTACTCCAAATTCAGGGTGTGGTCTTGCTAATGCTTAATTATGCTTTCTTCCCTTCCATCCATTGCCCGTTTAATGCAAGATAATGATCTTGTTTGCCTTTGCAGTTGCTGCATGACATTGGTCACTATTGCCAAGCCTGCTGTCTACAAGCACTCCTAAATCCTCCATCCATTGTCTAAATTCCTACTTACCTCCTCAAAGAAACAAATAAGGTTAGTTTGGTATGATCTATCCTTCATAAATCCATGCTGACTATTCTAATAATTTTGTTTTCCATTAGGTATTCCTGCATATTATCCCATATTAAACCTTCAAGTAGTTTCCCCACTATTGAAGTCAGGCTTACAGGTTTGTAATTCCCCGGTTGTGATCTAGCTACCTTTTTATATATAGGCACCACGTCTGCTTTATGTCAATTTATTCCTTGTAGATTACTCCAAAGTTTATTCAAATCTGCCTTTCTAACATTTAAAGTCTTTGTTTAACCCAAGCAATATGTTTTTTTGTATCATTTATTTCCAATGAGACCATGTTAGGATCACTGTTACCCAAATGATCCCAGACTTGAATATTTGTTATTACTTCTACATTGTTTGATCTTACAATATCTAATAATGTCCCTCTCCTGGTTGGTTTCGCGATGATTTGGGTCATATAATTGTCTTTAAGCACCCTAAAAACCTGTTTCCTTTTGTTGTAATGCTAATCTCATTGCTCCAGTCTATGTCTGGATATTTAAAATCACCCATTATGCAAACCTAGCTGTAGTTTTGCTGCCTTCAGTTAACAAATGTAGGAATGCAGTGATCACATACCTGGTGAGATCTCCCCCTTTATGCTTTCTTAAAGATGCAATCCTAGCGGCACTTAAAAAAAAAATAATAATCTTGTTTTTGGTTTTAATATATGCAGCCTTTGTTTATCTTTATTGAAAACGAATGACCTAAATGAATTACCGATCGATTAGTTCCTCCGTGATTGCTCAGCACAGATCCTGCTTCCAAGGGTTCACCAAATGGCTGCCTTTCAGTTTCAATCAATCCATCAGTGTAATTTAGCAGCTCCAATATATTCATATATTACCAAGGTTACATTATCTATTGTTACAGTTTGCAGCTCAAACAGCTGGGAATATTGGCAACAAATTATAACAAACAGGAAAGTGCTGCAAAAATCTTGCACTGCGGGGGAGGTGTGCTAAAATCCTGCTATAGAAATCAAAGAATGCTCATTAAAAATGGCATTAAGAGTTGAATAATAATAATGTAAAACATTCAGTACACATCTAATACTACAGAACTGATTTTTTTTTAAATTTTTTTTAAACATGTACGATATTGCTTGGATAGATCCTTTAAAGGATAAATCCAAGCCAGTGATTTTATTAATTTTTGTGCAAAGTTTATTTTTATTTTTACATAGGATTTAAGCAGGGTGTCTCTGGATCTGAACCCCATTCATTTCAGGGATCCCTGCTGCCAGAGATACCTACTTTCATAGGTGCTGGTATCCCTCTGTTTTTTAAATCTGGTGCGTCACATGGGCCAATAGGAAGCGGCAGCAGATGATGTCATGGCTCCCTATTAGATCACAGGACATGACCATTACGTAATCCCTGCTAGCTGAGCAGAGCAACTACCGTCACCTACTATGAAGATAAGTATCTCCGGAAGCAGGGCGTCCCTGGAGCCAATATTAACAGGGTTCCGCTCCTGAAACACCCTTCTTCAATCCTTTGTGTAAAAAAAATATATATAGGCTGGCTTGGATTGCCACTTTCAAGTATTACATAAATGCATGCTTTAGTTTACATCACCAGCGCACATCAGAGATACTTCCCACACCTCTCTCCCACCCGGACAGCCAACTACAGTAAGGCTTACTGACGTGTCCCTTCAGCCTGCTCCTCATTGGACCTTACTCCCTATATATGCTCAGCCTGCCCTCTGGCAAATTGGCTGAGCATAATAATTTCCTTTGTGAGTGCTTACTGCGATTCCTGCCTCCTTGTCCTGTCTTGTTACTCTGGTTCCTAGTTCTCTCTTGTCTGACCTTGTCTTTCATCTGGACTCCGCTCTTCTATAATCCTGACCCCGGTTTACCACGATGATCCACTCCTCTCCAACACCGACCTCGGCAAAGTACCACAACGATCCACACCTCTCCAATCCCGACCTTGACAAGTACCTTTGACTATTCAGACCTCTCTAACCCCGACCCGGTTACCTCGACCAATCTACACTCCAGAAGCGTCCTTGCGGCTGGAGGTTGGTGTTACATCAAATCCCCACCTCAGCTCCGCAGTCACGCTTTGTATGTGGTGAGCACTCTGTTACACAACACCCTTAACAATACATGTCTAAATAGTAAATAAGTTTCTACACCCTAATGTAGCCCAGTTTACAGTGGAGAGCAGAATCCAATAGTATGGGCTAAAGTTTGATGAGTCCATTTTTTTTAAATAAGTAAAGAGAAGACACATCTAGGCCTAGATTTATCACTAATGGAATGTTCTAGGTAATGATTTTGTTATATCTAGAGTTCTCATTCATTAAATTTGGGGCCAATATCAAGCTATAGGGTAAACCTAGAGTGCTCTGATTTTATTACCAGTATAGTACACCATACAGCCAAGGAAAACAATAAGAATATGCTCAGCAGGCACAGTAAGTTATATTATCTGCTTCAGCCCTTGTCGATCCACTGCTGGATGAAGGCCTCCCGATGATCTTCCAGGTACTGTGGTTGCAAGCCTTTCTTCTCAATGTTGCTCCAACAAATTTTTCTGATTTCATCCTTCCATCTTACTTTTGGTTGTCTTCTTGGTCTTTTAATCTCTCTTGGAATCCAGTCAAGTAGCATCTTTGTCCAACGATAGTCATTTCTTCTTGCGATATGTCCAGCCCACTGCCATTGTAATTTCGTCACCCTTGTGATGTCAGACATGTTTGGTTTCTAACCCGTTCATTCTTTTTCCTGTCTTTTTGGGTAATACCCAGCATAATTCCTTGCATTATCTGAAGCTTCTGAATTATCTTCACATTTAGGGTCCAAGTTTCACATCCATACGTGAGCATGGGCACAATACACTGGTTGAAAACTTCCCTCTTGAGGTACAGTGGAGGATTCCCTTAAAATATTGTTGTTTCTTCCAAATGCGCGCCATCCCATCTTCTTTTTTCGTATTGATTCCATTCAAAAGTGTCCATTACATTGTTATTTGTTGCCCAAAATATACAGTCTGACTTCTAGTTCTATTTAATTTGTTTTAAAAAACCTTTACAGACTTGACAAATTTGTTGAACATCACTTCGGTTTTGCTGAGATTCATATAAAGGCCCACATTCTTACTGATCAGTGAGTTCTCCTGATAGTTTCTGGAGGACATCTTCTGGAAAAAATAATGTCATCTGCAAATCGTAGGTGACTCAAATACTCCCCATTGATTTTGCTAATTTTTTCTTCCCAATCTAATGTCTTAACCAATTCTTCAAGTGTCGCAGTGAAAAGCTTTGGTTACATGGTGTCTCCCTGTTGCACTCTCTTGTTATATCTTGATGTAATTTAATGGTTGATGTGGCATTCTCGTAAATATTCTTTATAATAAAAAGCATACATACGCTTAAACATTTTGTCTTAGAGCATCTAGAACATCTGAGGTGTGGACATAATAAAATGCTTTTTCGGAACCTACAAATCATAAACTGAGTGGTAGATCATATTCATTACTACACATCTACTTTTTGTATGACCTGGATGTGGTCCATTTTTTTATATCCACAGCGAAATCCCACTTGTTCTCTAGGCTGAGCAAAGTCCCGGGTCTGTTGTAGCCGATTAGTGAGTATTTTCATAAAAATCTTCTAAGTGATTGGAACGAGACGGATAGGTCTGTAGTTCTTGAAGTCGTCTTTGTATCCTTTCTTGCAGATGAGGATAATTATGGCATTACTCCAGTGCTCTGGAATGTTTCTGTTCTTCAAGCAGCATGTAAGAAGTTTTGCAAGGATCTTTTCTATTTCTTCCCCAGCTGTTTTCAAGAATTCAGTTGTAATTTCATCCTCCCTGGGAGCCTACCCATTTTTTTCATGGATTTAATTGCTTCTGCTATGTCTATTGAAAGGACGCATGGTACTTAGTAGCATGCACTAAGTACGTATTTGTGGTTTGTCCTCTGCGGGATTATGCAGTGTTATATGAATTTGTGTACAATTTCATTTAAAAGTCCTCAACTCTCTTTATGATTAGTGCAAAAACGAAAGTCAGCCTAGTAACATTTTAATTTATATAGGCGGACTTTCGGTCTATCTCGACCCAGCTTTCTCAGCAATATGCACTACTTGAATAACTACAGGCATACCCCGCATTAACGTCTGCAATGGGTCAAGAGCGTGTATGTAAAGCGAAAATGTAGTTAAAGTGAAGCACTACCTTTTATCCACTTGATGCATGTACTGTACTGCAATCGTCATATACGTGCATAAATGATGTAAATAACGCACTGGTAACAGGCTCTATAGTCTCCCCGCTTGCGCACAGCTTTGGTACAGGTAGGGAGCCAGTATTGCTGTTCAGGACGTGCTGACAGGCGCATGCGTGAGCTGCCGTTTGCCTATTGAGCGATATGTCCTTATTCGTGAGTGTACTTAAAGTGAGTGTCCTTAAACCGGGGTATGCCTGTATTGCATATATACTTTTAAACTAGGTCATTACTATTGTGTATTACCCCATCGCCTCAAGTATAATTAAGGGCATAGGGATGGTCGCCCATTTTGTCGATCAATATTTATTGGTCCTCTCCACAACTGACCCTTTATCTTTCAACATACACCAATGTGTATAAAATTAAGGGACACAATGTATTGCTACAACATATTTATTGTATTCTCTTCATATTATTGATCGTTATTGATATTCTGTGTATATAGAACATAGCCGTTATGTCCAGAAGATATTTCCAGCTCTATTGTTATTATATATCAGCTTCCAGTACTACTTCTGTGTGGTAAGTTTGATATTCTGTATCCCATTTATTTTCTTAAATTGACAGGTTTTCTTCTTTATTGGTGGTGTGCCGCACGGTTCTTCAAGGATTATCCTATCGCATCACAGACAGTTTACATAAAATCTGTGCCTTAAAAAAAAAAAAAAATGGAATGTGAGGGTTTAAAAGATTCAATTGACTGTGGTTGTGCTTGCGAAAGGCTCCATTGGGAGCCAAAACATTGAATAGACCTGCACAATGAAATAATGGAGTGCCTGCCTTTTAGTTCTATATAATCTGTTCAAACTTTAACATTATTCCTATAGTCCATGCTGCAATAGATGCGAAGAATCAAGAAGCTTAACCTTAACGTTTTTTGTATGTTCTACTATAATGTACATTTCTTCGTAATTTAACATTTGCAAATGCCCCATTTGTTTTATTTAAACAACCAAACAATTTTACTTGGCTTCTGAAACATGCATCCTCATTTGCATTTGTTGCGTTAGCAGCTGTATCTCACTCCCACCAAACTGTAGTGTTTGACTTGAGATACGCGGGAAAAAAATGAGAGTTGGGTATTAGCCGTTACAAAAGCCCTGAGTGAATTGTAGATGGTCTGAACAAGGGAATATAAAATGATCTCCAAAGTTTTGCGCTTTGTGTATCCTACTTATATGTGGCCATGTCATTTTATCAAATGCCTTTTTGGCGTCTAAATTGATCATTATGATTTTCTCGGTTTAGCTTTGGGGCCCACATAGCCACCACGGCAGATCGTATACTCGAGACTGATTGTCGGCCAGACACAATGCCAGTCTGCTCTGGGGTTATCAGGTTTGGAAGAATGCTTTTCAACTTATTTGCGTGTATTTTTGTTGGAAATTTTAAATCCTGGTTTAGTAGGGAGATCAGTCTGTAGGATTGAGGCAGTTCAGGGTCTCTACCACGTTTCAGGAGAAAGATTATTTTTGCTAAATTGAAATCACATGGCATTTCCGGTGTTGAAATTATGTGATAAAAAAGGTTTGCAAGTGATGATGTTATTTCTGGACTTAGTATTTTATAGTATTCAGCACTAAGGCCACCTGGTCCTGGTGCATGGTTGTTGTTGAGGGATTTGACAGTATCCTGTATTTCTAGGCTCGTAATAGGCCTATTTAGTATCTCTATCTGCACTGGCGATTTGCTTTCCCCTAGCATATTCTCATCTGGTATTGTTGTGTATAGTTTAGGAATATTTTACATATTTCTTTGGCTTTCACCTTGCGGTTTCCCTCTTTAGTACGGAGGGATCTTATGTGGTTGGACGTACTATTGTCTTTGGTTAGGTCTGCTAGTATTTTACCGGGCCTGTTGCCCCATCTAAAATATTTGTTTTTGTGGAAAAGTAAATGTGTTTGCACCCTGTTAGCAGGGTCTAGTATATATCTCTTTGGTTTCCATGTATTGTTTTGTGTTGTGAGCTTTGTTGTTCATCTCATCTGTTTGTTATGCTTGTGATCGTTGAGCATTTAGGTTATATAATTTGGTATTTAAGGTTGTCTTTTTCCTGGCACTATATCACCTCTCAATACTGCCTTGGAGGTGTCCCAAAACAGTATTGATTCTTTAGTGTGTTGTCTGTTATCCTCTTCAAAATTAGACATTTGTTTTCTCTAGATATTCTCAAATTTTTTTGGATTTAGTTAGGTATACGGGCATGCCATGGGAAATGCTTTTGGGGTTGTTAATTTTTAAATTGATCCAAATTGGAGCACATGGCCTGAAAGAATGTTTTCTATTTTTGTTGTATTGATTTCCTGCATTAGGTTTGCTGAGATTAGTATGCAATCTATTCTGGAGAATACATTATGGGTGTGTATTTTTTTTCCATGGGGTTTGAGATACTCCAGGGGTCAACCAGTGCAAGGTTGTCCCTGAACATTTAAACAGTGTCTAATTGGGGGTGTGAGTAGTGTGGTACCTGTTTGTCTCCTGATCTGTCTTCCACCACATTAAAGTCACCACCTACAATAATATTTGTTGCGTCCCACTCCAGTATTTTTTGGTAAAGCTCTATAAAAAAAAAATGGTTAGGCAGATTTGGTGCATATACATTTACTAACAACATTCTCGACCCTTCGATGGTGATATGTACCATGAGATATCTGCTCCTCGAGTCTTTCACAATTTTAGGTCTGAAAGTTCAGGTCTTTACTTCCTAGTATCGCACTCCCTCTTTGTTTCCCCGTATATGCTGCTGCAATTATTCCTTAGTCCAGGGTGTCTTTAATCTTCTCGTGTCTTCACTTAGGAGATATTTCTTCAAGAGACACGTCCCCTGTGCTTTGCAGCGTTTGAGGTGGGAAAGGATCTTCCTTTTTACTGGTGAATTTAGGCCCACTACATTCCAAGAAATCATCTTAAGGCTGTTGATTTGCATCTGGATATCTTAGTCATCTGTGCTGGTTGTATTTTGTGGCTGCATTTAACCTATCCCTTTTGGGGTATCTGGTTTCTTGCTGCTTTTTTGTGTATGTTTCAATGTATGCCTTCCCAGAGAGAGGCCTCCCCAAAGTGGTTTGTTCCGCAGGGAGTTGCTGGAACCGTCCAACGTTGTTCCATAACATATAAACATAATATACATAGCAAG
Organism: Ascaphus truei; assembly: GCF_040206685.1. Taxonomy (NCBI): domain Eukaryota; kingdom Metazoa; phylum Chordata; class Amphibia; order Anura; family Ascaphidae; genus Ascaphus; species Ascaphus truei. The sequence goes on along the minus strand of NC_134484.1, from coordinate 290,586,403 downwards.
CTGTAACTAACTAGTGTTTGTATGCCACATACCATATGGCCCTTGGTAATATTGGTGTCATTTTTATGGTAACCCAGCATTCCTAGCTCTTCAGCTTGTTTAATTAATGTTATTTTTTTTCTGTATTAAACAGAACATTAAAGTGGGTATGAGCCTTTTCGGGTGAGTCAAAGAGTAGAGAAGTTACCCTCCATCACACTCAGTTTGACCAAGTTTACCTTTTTGGTGAAGTTCTTTGCACTGTGGGGAAAATTCTCTGTTTTGAAGTTACTTGGGCTGAATCTCTTACCTTCATATTGTAGGTCCGAGCTTTTCCTGTATGCTGCAACAATTGCTGTTCTGTCTGCATAGTTGAGAAATCTCAGAATGACTGGCCGTGGTCTTGATTTGTCTTTATTTCTTTCAGGGCCTATTCGGTGTATTCTCTCTACTTTAAGATCCTCCAGCAGTTCTGGTGTTTTCAGTGCCTGCGGCAGCCATTTTGTTAATAGGCAATTCAGGTCTCTTCCTTTTACTGACTCTGGTATACCTATGATTCGTAGATTATTCCTGCGGCCTCTGTTCTCCAGGTCCTCTAATTTTCCTTGCATTGTTGTTATAGTTTTAGTCTGTGTTTCATAGTTGAGTTGCAGATTTTGGAGTTCTGTTTTGCACCCTGGAGTTCTGTTTTCTACTTCAATTCTTTGCCCGTGCGAGTTTATTTGTGTTAAGATTTCTTGCATTGTTTTTGAGGTCCGAGATCTCTTCAAATAGTGGGGAAATTAATTTCATGAACTCTTTAGCTGTGGCCTCTCTGCAGGTGTAATTTCTTGGTCCTTAATTTCTGGTACTGTACTGTATTGCTTTGTCCTTGCTGCTCATATAGTTCTGGGGATTGCGTGGCTGGAGTAGCTTTCCCGTTCTTTTGTTTTAGTTTTCCTGGTTGTGTCTGTTTTGTCCATTATATTACATTGTTTTTTGGCTGCGTTATCTTTTGCTGTCTTATTTATGCATTTTTATGCGCTTTGTTTATTTGAAAAATAAGATAGAATTAAGTTAGAGTTTGATCTTGTTTTGCAGCAGGTCAGCACCCACCTGCCAACTGCTCATGATGGCGCGCTCTCCTGACATTATTAATGGTACAAAAAAGAGAGTTATGAACACGTAGATATACTGTAAGGTATAGAATGGATTTTTTTTTATTGTAGTCAAATAGCCTTTAATGGCAGTCTAAAGAAAGTTTATTTGGGAAACTTGAAAAAAGATAGCACTTCTTTAAAACACCTCCAAATAAATAATTTGCTCATTAATTAAGTGTTTCAGTACATGAGAAAACTTAGCGTGTTTGCGGCAACAAAAAGAACATGTTTTTGACTTCTGCATGGTAAATGAACATGATTAATTTAGCACAATGTAGCAAGCTCTTGCATAACACACAGAAAAACACTTACCCCTTTTTAGTGACTGAAGCTCTAACAAAGAATCCTCAGGTTTCTCAAGCAATATGATACTCGTGTCTAATGCATCAAAAACAATAAACCTATGTACTGCATGCAGCTTGAGATATAATTGCATTTTTTGCCCCGGTCTATATTTATATATTATTTATTGATGACACATTCTTGTTTTGGGACAAACAGGGATTTACACGCAATACATTCCTCATCCTTTATTTATTCTGTTGCTTGGAACGTATTGTGAAAAGAGCAAACTTAGAATTTCTGAAAGTTTCTATAAGCAATACTGTTAGTTAGCAACATGAGATTCATTGGCAAATGACCCAATTGTTCTTAAATAAAAACATTTGGGGTTTGGAAACATTATCATTAAATCAACCAGTAAGGTTTTTTTTAAATTAGGATTTCAAGTTAGTGAAAAGAGCTGACCAACTGGGGTTCTGGTGTAAGGAACAGATACAATGTGACTGGTGGTTTACGTAATATTAGGACATTTAGTAAATTGGATAAGACATTGCTTGATTTATATCTGCACCCATCCTTGATTAAGTTCCCTCAGCCACTTTGAATGGTCTTTTCACTGAAGAGAACCGTAAATGTTGCGAAACATAGGTGGCTCAGATATAAAACTCATCACTTCCCCATCAGAAAATCCTATTCTTAATGTTCCAGCACCCAACTTGAATTTTATTTACAGATTTTAACAGAGACCCTGGTTTAACATTTTTGCATTATAATATCCTTTTGTATTTTTATTTTACATTACATTAATTGTATAGATATGTACAAAATATACCAAGTAACAAGATGTTCTAATGGAATGCTGTTGCATCAATCATGTTGGTGTTGTGTTGATGCAGGATTGGAGACTCGTCATCTCTTGAAATACCAGATTTCTTAGCCATCTAGGGTGGGCTGCTTCTACCCAAGTGTTTGAAAGTTACAGTCATTATTAACTGGTAAATACAGATAGTATGTTAACATAATTATTTTGTACAATGTACTAATGAGACTCACATGAACAATCAAGATCACAATACGTATACACACACAAGATCTACCTAATACAGAAAAATATGCTCCACACACTTGCATTGTGTTAATCATGTTTATCATGTTTATCATGAGAATCAGGGCATATTATATATACAGCTCAATCCCATTATAACGCGGTGCTTGGGGTCCAAAGAATCATATTGCGATAAAAGCGGATCGAATTAGACAATTCTAGTCATTAACTTATACATGTTATCAATTTCGTATGTCTCGTTTTTGCGTGCGATAATTGCAATACTATAGAATAACAATATAGAAATAATGTACAATTGTATTGTTTCAATCTTTTATTGATGCATTGTACAATAAAGTATTTAAGACACTGTGGCAGGATGACCGTGGCTAGTGAGGCAACACAATTCTTCCGGTAAAATAATATGGTGGTGGTTTTAATTCTCCAAAGATGTAACAAAACAATGGGTGCTCTGTCCCTTTAAGTGAAATAAACAAACAAAAACCTATCCCTGGTCGGGGATCTAACTAAACAAAAGTACAGCCTATCTACCTGGCTGGCTAGCTAACCTAGACCAGACCAACAATGTTCAATAACCCCAGTTGGCTCCTTACCTTGGAGCTTTATTGCCCCTTGGGACAGGATCAACATGAGCAGCCTGTGTCTGTCTGTCAGCACTCCTCTGTCCTCTCTCAGTGCCAGAGAGAGACTGGCGCCCCAGAGGCATTTCCTTTTCCTGTTTTAAAGCAGGTGAGCTAGCTTAATTAGGATCACCTGTGGACTGCTTAATCAGCTGGGTTAACTCCTCGTCTACTGAAAAGCAGGCATACTGCCATCTCCTACTAATGTATACAGAGTCAATGACTGTTACAGACATCAATAATCGTATTGTAAAGTATTCATATATATGAAAATTGGGAGCCACGCTTGCATTGCACGATATATGCGGATTCACGTTGTAACTAATCGCGTTATAACGGGTTTGATCTGTATATGTATGTATATACATGCCATGATTACATTTACCTTTAATACCTGTGGATTTCATATAAATCATTGAACTTACATTGAACAATCTTTGTTGCTGTCTCCTTTGGAGGCTGCCACATGGAATAAAGTATAGGGTGCCAAAAAAAACATACCTAGGGCTACGCTTATAGTGCCAGCGACGTCAGGCTACGGTCGCTGGAAAAATCATATTGAGATGACTTCCAGCGATCGCAACCAAGCCGTTGCTCTGTCGCATCGCGCTTAATATAAGCGAAAGCGACGTCGGCAATGCATTTGTTTTGACGCGACGTCGCGCCGCTGCCACTAAGCAAAGCCTTAGGTGGCTACATTAAAGATAATGCATTGGAATTTAACGGAGATGCTTGAATACTGGGCAATTACTGTGCAACTACCTCAAAGGTGTTTAAACCACACATTGTCATTAAATTGCAATAGTTTTTTTTATTTTTCTTCCAAGCAGTGAGTATTCACTCTGTATTGCATGTGTTTGTTTTTTCTGTTTAGTTTATTTCATTGATACTTCTGTGATTCTCAAGTAAGCGGCTCAGCTTTTGCATTGAAAGCAGAATTCACATCAGCATATCAGGATGAATCTGCAACAGAGCTATGGGAAAAACAAGGGGTGGTAAACCACTGCAATTTAATGACAATGGTATATGGAGGATGCATCTAAAAAGCAATGGCCGTAATAAACAATGCCTTCAAACAGTATGACTTTTTAGAATGCTCTTATTCTGCTCCAATAGAATTACGTTTCAATGTGCATTTCTTCCACATTCTTTTACGATTGTGAATTTTATATACTGCCATTTTGACTATATTCTGGCAAGTAGTAGAAAATCTGTGGCGAAATTATGAGCAATATGAACTTTCACAAAAATGCTAAATTTAGCAAAAAAACGATATAACAAAGCAAATGAAGATACAGTACATTTGTACATCTCTAAGCTTCTCATATTGTATTGTAGATTTTAACTTTGGAAATGGTAAATCCATGAAGAAGCTACCCAAGACTCATCTACTCTCTGGACACTAACTATACATACAATGTTTGGGGAAGGGGAAAGGGATAGGGGACCCTCGCATCAGCCTATAATGAAATGAAATGAAATAAACAACGGTGCAATAAGGGGAGATAAGTGGATAATTATCCACTAACTATACATGCAAAGGACAGCCAACAAAACGTGGACATTGCACTACTTATACTGTGTAATATATAGGTCTAAAATTATATATATATACATATATACATATATACACACAGACAAACACAGCTATAAATCTATAGAAATATCTATGTGTATATATAGCAAATAAAAAGATAACTTGTGAGTACGTTCACATGTCTTAGGCAGGTCTGTTTCCACTGCAGCAAGGGATTCTGGGAAATGACATGCAAATGAGCACACCCTGTCACCTTTTGCCTGAAAAAGCATTGTTACATGGAGCCCATATAAGCTAATGTTCGCTGTTAACACCGCTTTAAAGCACAGCATGGGAATCAGATGCAAAGCCAGAGAAACAATTCACAGACGTTTCAACTTTAATGGGTATCATCAGTGTGAAGTTGGTTGTACTGCTGGCTTTGCAATTTTCAAGACTGTAGGGTTTACTTAACGTTTTAAGTTATGGTGGGTGACACGGTGTGCTCATTTGCATGTCATTTCCCAGAATCCCTTGCTGCAGTGGAAACACTGTATGCTGGGTGATAATGGTGAAAGGCAGGGTTGCAGACCTGCCTAAGACATGTGAATGTGCTCGCAAGTGATCTTTTTATTTGCTATATGCAATATGGTGGAGGTTTCTTGTTTTATATATACACGTTTTTGTGTGTTTACATATATATATATATATATATATATATATATATATATATATATGTAAACACACAAAAACGACCGAGAAATCCCAGAACAAACACTCGGATCATGTAAAATAGTAGAATCAAAAAGGTTTATTAATCATGGACTAGAAAAATAAATGAAACAAGATAAAAAAGACATACATATAAAAACAATGACAGACGGGGAAAATACAGTCAAAAACTCATATCCCAGTAATGCTGTGTGCACAATCCATCACAAAAGTGGAAATCCAGATGTAAAGAAGGTAAGGGGAGGAGGATCCTAACATTCACAGTGGGAATCAGAAAGATCCCACTAAGAATCATGACCGGCCGGTCCCCACATGAAACCACTAGGAGGGAAGAGTGATATAACAATCGAATAGCTGGAGTCAAATGTATGCCACAAAAAGCTTTATTGACAACACACTTGGGGGCTACACCACGATCTCATCCTCTACGCGTTTCACCCTTGGAGATAGGGCTTCGTCTTGGAGTGAGGAGACGTGGTGCTGCCCAGACATTTAAACAAGAAAAAGCCCGCGAAAACGGGAAATAATAATTGTTAACCCCATCATGCAACAAAAAATTTGAACACAATGCTAATTAAAGGCATAGTGATATCCTGATATAGCCAGTATGTATACATATATAATGCATTTTAATCATAAGCATAACTTCAAAAAAGGGGCTAATCTATAAACATGGGGGTTATATAAAATGAATTAAAAAGATGCTGGCAACATTACATGAAGAACAACCAAACTCTATTGGCCCTTAGATCCATTTAATGAAGCAGTAATTGTTTATGCCTGTTTAAAAATGCATATAACACAAACCATCTTAAGTCTTTTCTATAATGTTAGACTGCTTTAAAGACCTTAATGGGGCCAAAGAGATGAAAGGAGGAAAAGGGGGGGATTGGAAAAGGATAAACCAGAAGAAGGAGGGTGGAGGGAGGGGGGAGGGAAGGGGGAGGGAGGTAGGGGGGGGGGAGGGGGGAAGATCCTGAGACAGAAAAGAAAACAGTGCATAGCCATTATCAATATTTACAGCATTCACAAGCAATATTACAATATTAAAAATGTAAAGGAATGTAAAAAAAGAAGAAGATATACGGCATGTTCTAGGAACCTAAATAGTTATCTGATGCATATTGTTAATGAATAAAGATTATTTAGAAATCACAATAAATTCATAAGAAACACCGTAGGTCCCATTCTACATTAAGTCCATTGGGTTGTAGAGTATTTAAAGCAAAAATCCAATGGGCCTCTCTTTGATATAGGATTTTCTTCCGATCTCCTCCACGTGGAGGTAAGGGAATGTGTTCAATGGCCATACATTTAAAAGATTTAATTGAACCCAATGGACATGTATTGAAGTGTATGGGTACTGGATGTATCATATTGCGGTTGCGGATAAGTCTCAAGTGCTCTAAGATGCGAATCCTGAGCACTCTACTTGTGAGACCAACATATTGTTTTTTACAACCGCATTGTAAAACATACACTACAAAGGATGTTTGACAGGATATAAATGATCTAATTATGAATTTACGTGATTCATCACAGTTTGAAAAGTGCGTAGTTTTAGTCATATAAGAGCAAATGTTACAATGGCCACATTTGAACGAACCCAGTAATTTGGGAAACAATGATAACCTACTATCCATACAAGCATCAGACCGTAACATACTAGGTGACAGTAAATTGCCTAACGTAGCAGCTTTTCGGAATACTATGCGTGGACCAGTGCATGTAATTTTTTCTAATAATGGGTCCATGGATAGCGTGGCCCAATGTTTCTGAATAATCGCTTTAATAGCATTTGCTTGCTCACTGAAATTAGTTATGAAATAAGGTGTATCAGAGCTGTTCTGAGGCTTGTCTGAGTCAGATCCTTTCGAATTCATACTGATTAGTGAATCTCTTTCTGTACCCAGAGCTATTTCATAAGCTTTGTCTAGATCTTGTTTAGCGTATCCTCTTGCCAGGAATCTACTCCTCATCTCTCCCGCCCTATGGACAAAGGCACCGTGGGTAGAACAATTCCGCCGTAAGCGGAGGAACTGGCCCCTCGGAATGCCTCTGACCAAAGGGCGGGAGTGACAGCTATTCGCATGGAGTAAAACCCCGTCCTTTGGATTTATAAATGGTGATTTTGAGCGACAGTGGTGTCAAATACTAACAGATTGTTCATTTAGGTTAATGGACTTGATTGTACAATTTAAAAGTCAAGAGAACAAATTAGTATCAAAACAAGTGGCTGATTTACAAAAGAAACTTCAATCCTTTTCCCATATGGAGAATTTCAAAGAATTGGATGCTAAGACAGCCACTAAACTTAATAAACAAGAGAAAACCATTATGCTCAATAAACAAACCAAGTTTGAGAGGGATAAAGCGGATTATGACGCACACCAAGTTTATATTTGGCAGAAATTATCCTCTAGAAACAATAAAAATAAGACAAAACCAAAGAAATCCTTTAAAGACGGAAGTGGTAACAAATCAATTCTCAAGGGTCCTAAAGACAATGAAATAACACCCCATGCAGTTTCTTTTTCCTTTTCTGAAATTGATTTCTTCCCTTCATCTGGAGAAGATAATGCCGCATCCAGCGAGACGACAAATGTGAGCAGAATGGGCAGTCAGAAATCTCCAAAAAACGGGGAAAGACGCGACGAGGCAGAAGGAAAAATGTACAGTGGGAAACCTTCAAAGAGATTAAAGACTTAACCATCGAAAACAGTAATGTGATAAATATTTCTAATTATCAACTCACACAGTCTGAACTGTCCATTTTACATCTTGGACTATCTTTCGCACCAAGTACACCATTTAATCTGTTCTCTACCATGGTTGATGTTTTTAAATTTACGCGCAAACTAACGCTCAAGCGGTTCTTTTCCACCAAGATTGGCATTAAAGATAGCAATTTGCCCATATTTGATGTTAACCCTGCTTCCTCCACCTCCCTAGGCTTTCAAGACCTCTGCCATCAGCAAGATTTGATAGATCTCCTTTCTGAAAATGATACAGCAGTTGACTCAGATTCCTTTCTGGGGAGTATCAACTTGGGTTTCAAGAAGAAATCCACTTTTTTCCCCTCCCATATGAAGGGGCATTATATCGACATTTTTCAGAAAGGGATTGAAAGAGATCTATCACTTCTTGCCAAGGGAATAGGACCTACAAAATCTAATGCCTGGGGATTCAATAGAGATAACCTTACAGTCGACCAGAGGGCAGCTATACGATCTCTTACTGATAATGATTCCATTTGCATCAGGAAAGCTGATAAAGGAGGCGCGACAGTGGTCCTGGATAAAGACTACTACATGTCAGAGGCCGCCAGACAGCTTGGAGACAGTGAAGCGTATTCAGTCCTTGCCGGGGATCCGACTCCTCAATTCCTTAAAGAATTTGCTGAACTCATGGATGAAGGTGAGATATTACAGATTCTCACCCCTTCAGAGCGAGACTTCCTCACCACTCCAGATCCCATCATTCCTATCTTTCATCACCTTCCCAAGATTCACAAAACACTTCACTCACCACCCGGGAGACCGATCATTTCTAGCGTTGGGTCCCTGGGGGAGCACCTTTCACAGTATATAGATCATTTTTTACAACCACTTGTACACACCCTACCTTCACACATTTTAGACACCAAGCATGTTTTATCACTATTAGCACCGTTTACATGGCACCCACACTACATCTGGGTTACACTAGATGTAGCTTCTCTCTACAATATCATACAGCACGAGCACGGACTCACAGCAGTAGAATTCTTTCTTACAGAACACTCCCTTCTTTCCCCAGCACACACCGCCTTTCTATTAGACAGTATTAGATTTTCACTCACTCATAATTATTTTCTTTTCAACCGCCAGTTTTATCTCCAAACACGTGGGACAGCTATGGGGACTTCCTTTGCCCCCTCCTATGCCAACCTGTTCATGGGTTGGTGGGAGGCGTCCCACGTGTTTGGAGATTCCAACCCTTACAGACATCATATAGCGTTTTACAAGCGCTATATTGATGATCTGCTTCTGATCTGGAGTGGTGGAGAGGAAGATCTCAAAGAGTTTCTAATATATTTGACAGACAACTCATTAAATCTAAAATTCACACATGAGTCTGATATGTATCAAATTCAATTCCTCGATCTCAATCTTTATATTGATATTGACAATAAAATCCAATCTGACATTTTCAGGAAAGAAAATGCAAGGAACTCTTTACTCCATGCGAATAGCTGTCACTACCGCCCTTTGGTCAGAGGCATTCCGAGGGGCCAGTTCCTCCGCTTACGGCTGAATTGTTCTACCCTCGGTGCCTTTGTCCATAGGGCGGGAGAGATGAGGAGTAGATTCCTGGCAAGAGGATACGCTAAACAAGATCTAGACAAAGCTTATGAAATAGCTCTGGGTACAGAAAGAGATTCACTAATCAGTATGAATTCGAAAGGATCTGACTCAGACAAGCCTCAGAACAGCTCTGATACACCTTATTTCATAACTAATTTCAGTGAGCAAGCAAATGCTATTAAAGCGATTATTCAGAAACATTGGGCAACGCTATCCATGGACCCATTATTAGAAAAAATGACATGCACTGGTCCACGCATAGTATTCCGAAAAGCTGCTACGTTAGGCAATTTACTGTCACCTAGTATGTTACGGTCTGATGCTTGTATGGATAGTAGGTTATCATTGTTTCCCAAATTACTGGGTTCGTTCAAATGTGGCCATTGTAACATTTGCTCTTATATGACTAAAACTACGCACTTTTCAAACTGTGATGAATCATGTAAATTCATAATTAGATCATTTATATCCTGTCAAACATCCTTTGTAGTGTATGTTTTACAATGCGGTTGTAAAAAACAATATGTTGGTCTCACAAGTAGAGTGCTCAGGATTCGCATCTTAGAGCACTTGAGACTTATCCGCAACCGCAATATGATACATCCAGTACCCATACACTTCAATACATGTCCATTGGGTTCAATTAAATCTTTTAAATGTATGGCCATTGAACACATTCCCTTACCTCCACGTGGAGGAGATCGGAAGAAAATCCTATATCAAAGAGAGGCCCATTGGATTTTTGCTTTAAATACTCTACAACCCAATGGACTTAATGTAGAATGGGACCTACGGTGTTTCTTATGAATTTATTGTGATTTCTAAATAATCTTTATTCATTAACAATATGCATCAGATAACTATTTAGGTTCCTAGAACATGCCGTATATCTTCTTCTTTTTTTACATTCCTTTACATTTTTAATATTGTAATATTGCTTGTGTATGCTGTAAATATTGATAATGGCTATGCACTGTTTTCTTTTCTGTCTCAGGATCTTCCCCCCTCCCCTCCCTCCCCTCCCTCCCCTCCCCCCTCCTTCTTCTGGTTTATCCTTTTCCAATCCCCCCCTTTTCCTCCTTTCATCTCTTTGGCCCCATTAAGGTCTTTAAAGCAGTCTAACATTATAGAAAAGACTTAAGATGGTTTGTGTTATATGCATTTTTAAACAGGCATAAACAATTACTGCTTCATTAAATGGATCTAAGGGCCAATAGTTTGGTTGTTCTTCATGTAATGTTGCATTACACCTCCACCCTACAGCGCACATGAGAACATACTGTGCGCGGACCAGACCAGGGTCAAGTAAGAAGTAAAAAATAAAATAAAAAACACCATAAGACGTGTGATCAACACTCTATAAAAAACACATTTTATGTGCAGTATTCTCTGACATATGTAGGGTTTTTGTGTATGTGTGTGGGGTGATTTATTGTGTCTCATATCCCTGGTGGATTGGCCTACATCTGTGTGGGCATTAGCTTCTTTGCACTGACCATAAAGGGGGTATATGCATTTTATTTGTACTCTATACCCCATGTGCGGATGTACTGCTTCCAGCCTGCTATCCACCTTCCATGTTTTTGCCTTTTGTGTGTTTATTTGAGTGTAGGACATTCACTTGATGAGTATGCACTCACTTTAGGTCTTTTAGCTGGCATACATTTGACTCCAGCTATTCGATTGTTATATCACTCTTCCTTCCTAGTGGTTTCATGTGGGGACCGGCCGGTCATGATTCTTAGTGGGAACTTTCTGATTCCCACTTTGAATGTTAGGATCCTCCTCCCCTTACCTTCTTTAAATTCGAGTTTCCACTTTTGTGAGGGATTGTGCACACAGCATTACTGGTACATGAGTTTTTGACTGTATTTTCCCCGTCTGTCATTGTTTTTATATGTATGTATTTTTTATCTCGTTTCATTTGTTTTTCTAGTCCATGATTAATAAACCTTTTTGATTCTACTATTTTATATGATCAGAGTGCTTGTTCTGGGATTTCTCGGTCTTTTTTGTGTGTTTACACATCTTTGTTCGCATTGCACCGCCTCTTACCTTTATTTGGGTCTATTTGTGGTTTGTGATCATATTTATAGCTGATTGGTTTTGATGCGGTTATGTTTGTGGTTATATATATATATATATATATATATATATATATATATATATAATACTGAGTTAAGCTATGGTGAGTAAAAAAAGTGACAAAAACCCTCCACAGGAAAGCAAATATGCAAATACCCCACACTGATGAGACCCATCAAGGTCGAAACAGCTGTCTGTGGGTGGTTTTCCGGGTATGCACCTTAACCCTGGCTGTGCTCAAAGCTGTGACCATGCAGCAAGCTTAAGCCTATAGGGAACCATGCTAAAAATGTTTTTTGAGGCAAAAAGTGACACTGTGCTCATTTGCATGTCATTTCCCAGAATCCCTTGCTGCAGTGGAAGTGCTGTATGCTGGGTGATGATGGGGAAAGGCGGGGTTGCAGACCTGCCTAAGACATGCAGATGAGCATACAGTTGTATTTGTGTATATACTTGCTTCATTCATTGTAACATCGCCGGAAGTAGAGATCAGTGTATCTCGAAAGCTCGCACAAATAAAAGCATTTCGTTAGCCACAGAACGGTATCATCTATTTATTTTTTGATTATTGAAGCTCGGCTAACACGGTACTGATACCTCTACATGTATATATATATATATATATATATATATATATATATATATAAAAAAACACAGAAAAAACAGGCGCACTCATAGCGTAAAATTGTATAACAATAAATTTATGGAGTAAGGGATAAAAATGCACACTCACAAACAAAGCTGAAAAAAATGCGTTTTTGAGTACAACTCAGCCCGTTCAGATGCAGGAACCCAAGGAGGAGGACTTCGGTGTGATGTCTGCGGTGTGTCTTGCCACAATAGCCCCTCTAGGTCCTGGCAGGGACCGAGAGCCACGAGGGACGCCGCCTTCCCCTCTCTCCGGTGCTACACAGAGCATACACTGAATAGAGTCTCGCGTGAACTCGATGATGTCAGCGAGGTTTCAGCCGGGGAGAGTTCACAGTGTAAACAGGAACTTGAATGTCTGAATGGCTGGTAGCAAAATGCTAGCAAAGCAGCAGGAGTGCAATAATGTAGATGAGTGCAAATAAAATATATAACCTGGACAGTAGGCTCCACAGCAATCTCTACGCGTTTCGTCTCAAGCGAGACTTCATCAGGAGATGGTAGCATAGGCATTACATACAGTTATATAGTACACACGACCAATAAGATCATAGGAGGCATATATATATATATATATATATATATATATATATATATATATATATATATATATATATATATATATATATGCTGTTTACAGATTGTCTCAATCGATTGTGTTTTTACCCACATTGTGAGTATAGGTCCTAGTGACCATTCTCTGTTTCATTAAAGTATCCTCCTATTTTTACAGTATTATGCTATGGAGCTGGCGCTTCTGTCTTTTTGTTTTTTGTAGATTTCTGTGATCTGGTAAGATCATATCAAGAAGCTTTGCCTCCCCATACAGACTGGTTCCTGATCTGGACTTTTCATCTTCACTTCACGTGTTTGGTTTTTTATATATTTATTTTGGTGTTACACTAACTATTTGATTTATTTAAAATAATTGTTATTGATTATATGTATGCACATATGCTTATTAACACCTCATTTCACGACACACTTTTAACGCTACTCTTTGTTTGTGTTATATATATATATATATATACTTTAATATATAAAATCGAAAGGTTAGTGCTATCTGCGGTGAATCTGATTGGTCCTCAGCCTCTGGCCAATCAGATTGGTGGGTCTGACGTCACCCAACTGCCACTCTCTACCCCCTCGGCCATACACACACACACTCTCTCTCTCCCCCCATCACACTCACCTCCCTCCCTGGCGCTCACTCACCTCCCTCCCCGGTGCTCACTCACCTCCCTCCCCGGCGCTCACTCACCTCCCTCCCCGGCGCTCACTCACCTCTCTCCCCGGCGCTCACTCACCTCCCTCCCCGGCGCTCTCACCTCCCTCCCCAGCGCTCACTCACCTCCCTCCCCGGCGCTCACTTCACTCCCTCCCTGGCGGGGGGACAGGCAGTGGGCAGGCAGCCTGCAGCTGCCTCGCGGTGCCGAGTGCCTAAGATGGCGGCGCCCGGAAGGACCCCCTTCCTCCTGTAGCTGCCTCTAGGAGGTGGGAAACGGAGAGGTGACATATCTGTGTGTGTGAGTGTGTGTGTGGGTCACTGTGTGTGTGTGTCAGACACTGTAGGGTGGGGACCGGAGCTGTGCATGGGGGGGGGGAGGAGCGGAGAGAGAGGGGGGAGCGGAGAGAGAGGGGGGAGCGGAAAAACATACAGGGGGAGTGGAGAGGAGGGACCCGGAAATTTTAAGCTACCCCCCCCTCCTGTCCACTGTCCCCCCACCCCCTCCTGTCCACTGTCCCCCCACCCCCTCCTGTCCACTGTCCCCCCCTCTCCTGTCCACTGTCCACCCCCACTCTTAGCGGGAAATTTAACTCACGGGCAACGCCGGGTCTCTCAGCTAGTATATATATATATATATATATATAAACACAATCAGAAACAAATACTCTATACCGTTCTGTGGCTAACAAAATCCTTTTATTAGTGCGAGCTTTCGAGATACACTGAAAACTCACCGAAAGCTTGCACAAATAAAAGCGGTACAGATACCTCTACATATATATATATCTCTTCCCATGAGTGCTAAAGGCCCTGTCAATACGTACTGCACTATATGATTGCACACACAGCTGCCTCTTACACATACAAATACTCTATGTAATTTCATCCCTATTTACCAATAGGGAACACATAGTATCTACACGCACTTTTTGTAATGCAACACCCTCTTACATTTCTACACCTACCCACACCACTGGTATACACTCCCACTCCACACACACCTTTTGTAGAGAGCTGTATACACTGTGGGCGCTTTATAAATTATATTCACACACACACACACACACACTCTCTTACATCACTAACATTCATGGACTAAGGACCGCCAACAGAGGGGGGGGGGTCTGCTGGGGTTGTCGTCCCGGGCCCCATGAGTCAGGAGGCTCGGCCCCACTGCGCCGTTTTATTTAAAAAAAATAAAATAATGGCGATCTCCGTGCGCACAGGCGCAGGGAAAGCAGGGTGTCCAGCCTGCTGCCTGTGGGCCCGCTCCCCCCTGCTCCCAACGTGGGACGGAGGGGAAGCGCCGTGGAGAGCCCACGTCCGCCAACCCAGCTTCCCCCATGCGCACCTCGGAATTAGCCTGCCAGTCTCGCCTCCTCCCCCCCAGCCGCCCACCTCCCATGCCCCGTCCCGGGCAGCAGCAGGGAAAGTGTCTGGCTGGCAAGGAAGCAGCACCTACCCGGTCATGGTCAGTCAGTCATCTGTCTTTTGTTGAAAATATAAAAATAAACAGATTGCAATGTAATGTTTTTTTCCGTATTACAATAAGAAGAAAACAGTTAAGTAAAAGTTGCGCGCTAAAAAATATTTTTTCGTGGCAGGTGCGCTATGGGTTCGGGGGGATGTGGGGGGCCCTGCATGGACTATTTAACACCAAGTCATAAATCGCATACTGCACAGTGGGAGGGATAGGTTTCAGTCACAGATAACATTCCAAGAGTTAAACCTTGCTTGTTTTATTCATTGTAACATCGACGGAAGAAGAGATCAGTGTATCTCAAAAGCTCGCACAAATAAAAGCATTTCGTTAGCTACAGAACGGTTCTGTCTATTCATTTTTGATTATTAAGCTCGGCTAACATGGGAGAGAGGGAGGGAGAGAGAGAGAGAGAGACCTTTCTTTTATGTTGAAGTGTAACACATTCTCTAGTTTTAATTATAGATTTTATTATACAAGTTAGTAATACATTTTTTTTAAAGGCCAGAGTGAAAAACTAGTACGTTGAAAAGTCACTGCCTAATTCAGTGTTATAATTATAGTAAACATATTTGTTCTGTAACCGTTACATGGTGGTCTGGATTGCATAGATCAGTGGTTTTCAGTTTTTTTTTGGTTGGGGAACCCCAGAATTCGATTGCGAAATTCTGGGGAACCCCAACCCTGTCTCTCGCCCCATCACCCCCGTCTTTCGTGTCTCTCCCCCCCCACTCTCCCACTAAGGCTGCGGCCAGGCAGCGAGCGCCGTGACTTAATGCGCTCTGCTTGGCCGTGCTTTTCCTGGCCAGCCAGTTGCGCGCGTTTGGGGACGTGTTGGGGGGCGCAGCCAAGACATCACAGAGCTGGTTCGCCCTCATTGAGCGAAACTCTCATGTGACGCGAACAGTATAAACAAATTTGCTTTCCTCTGCAAGCAGCTGAGATCCGTGCGCTCACGGGCATGTGCAGGCGCTTGCTCACGTTAGCTACCCACATTGCAGAAATGTGTTTCATCATGGTGAGCACGTACGCCCGATCAGCGTCACCCTGGCCGCAGCCTTATGCTCCCTCTCCCCTACACTTTCTCCCTTACACCCACTCTCCCCATCTCGCTTCTGTACACCCACTCTCCCCCTCTCACTTACACACCCACTCTCCCCCCTCCTACTTACACACCCACTCTCCTCCTCTCACTTACACACCCACACTCCCCCTCTCACTTACACACCACTCTCCCCCTCTCACTTACACACCCACTCTCCTCCTCTCACTTACACACCCACACTCCCCCTCTCACTTACACACCCACACTCCCCCTCTCACTTACACACCCACACTCCCCCTCACTTACACACCCACACTCCCTCTCACTTACACACCCACACTCCCCCTCTCACTTACACACCCACACTACCCCTCTCACTTACACACCCACACTACCCCTCACTTACACACCCACACTCCCCCTCTCACTTACACACCCACACTCCCCCTCACTTACACACACAATCCCCCTCTCTCACACACACACAATCCCCCCCCCCACACACACACACACACTTTCTCCCCCCCCCACACACACTTTCTCCCCCCCTCCACACAGATACACTCTCTCCCCCTCCCCCATACAGTCACATACACTCCCCCATCTCACACACACACACACTCCCCCATCTCACACACACAGACATACACAGTGTCTTTAAGGGAGTCAAGCTCTCGCGCTGATACTGCTTCTTTCTCCTGTCAGCCGGAAGTTGATGGAGGAAGCAGGGAGAGGAAAGAGCAGTGATCGGCCGGCTTCTGCTGCCGGGTCACTGCTAAGTGGGGGAGCCTCCGGGCCTGGAACAGCTGGGAGAGTTATCCCAGCTCCCCCCCCTCTGGCGGCCGCAGAACCCCTGAGGCGTACTCCTGGAACCCCGGATGAAAATCACTGGTTTACATGATCAACAGTGAATATTTTAAATAACAGAAAACCGAA
>NC_134484.1:290541801-290564301 GCF_040206685.1 Ascaphus truei | reverse complement strand
AAAGTTTGCTCACCCCTGATTTAATGTTTTATTTTTTAAATAAATTAACTGTTTCTGGTCGAGTAGGTGACCTGGAAACCTTACTTTTTAGGGGGTAATTCTATATGGTTAGAAGCGGCCGCTCGAACTGTTTTCGCCCGAAAATCCCCACTGACCTCATGTGAATTTTCAGACAAAAACGACCGAAAGGCCACTTTACTATATAAAATGAATACTATAATCGTTAAAATGTTAATACATATAAACAAGAGCTGATACTGTATATTAATATTTTTATTAGCACATATCCTTGATTCCTAAAATCAATATTTCACATTCTGCGGAGCATTGCATGATTGTATATTAAAATATATCTTGCACCAAGTAAGAAGAATCAAAGCAATGCTGTAGACTGTGTGTTTGGATAGGTTGTTTTAATATAGATATTTAATTCTTCATAACAATTTATGCAAAATAAGGGAGTAAAGGAGAAAGTATTGCATGTGGAATGTGAGTAAACTTTCTCAAATATGACAAAAAAAAGGTTAAGTGCAATTATTTGTTCCTTATCACTTGGTGTTCATCGTTAGATCATAACTCAAAAACACAGGTGCTGTGGTTTTAATTACCTGCGTAGAAAATACACAATGTACACGTAAAAATGATAATGTGAAATACAAGAGTTTGAAATGGGGTAGGGGAGAAGACCCCCAAATAGCATGTGCTGAGCAGCAGATATTGTAGGGCTAAGGGAAGCTTTGGGTTGGCCTGTTCAGTCATTTTGATTCAAAAGATGGTCCCGTGTTTTTTAAAAATAGAATGTCTGAAAATGACAACTTAAATATAACTGTCGTGTTGACCTATAACAAAAAGAGTGGTTGTCCAAACACAATATTGCATAACCTTATATTATACACACTTACTTTACTGCTAGGGAGTTGACCAAGATGAGGTTTGAGGTCATCACCAATTACTGCATGGACAGCTACCAGGCAGAAGACGCAAGCTTTACGGACACTGCTCTCAGAATTATCATAGCCCTAGAAAAAGAAACACCGTACATTGCTTTACTATGAATTCAGACTCTGTGTCAGAACAGACGTTTGAAGACACTCTTGCATAGTTCTATATACAATTTGGTATTGTACTGTACATTTGGTATTTGGTACAATTTGGTACTGTACATGCTGCAGTGTGCAGGTAAGATTTGTATATTCATGACTTCTGTAAGCACCCAGATCGGACAGAGTATTTTCAATACCTCAAAAGGTAACAAAGCTACAAAAAGGTAAACAGGTCATACATTGAAGATATTCTAGTAACGGTTTTTATCTACAGTAGATGCAGAATTCTTTGTTTGCAGGCCCTGATACCATTAATTTGACCAACATAAACAAAATATATACATATGACATAAGTAAGCCGAGTAAAGGTGTCCATGTAATCCTGAAACCTTATACAGGTATTACCTGTGACAGAACATTATTGAGGGGAAAAAATATTTTCTAGAAAAGAAAAATCCTACTTCTTTGAAAAGATTTGAAATGCACATAACATTCTCCCATCAGAGGCGGAATAAAAAAAAATACATTGGATAGATGAAAGGAAACTTTTAGGGCTGGGGAAGTAATACAGAGAATTGGGGAAACTGTGGAGGCAGGTGTAAAGGTGTATTGCAACTTCAAAAATATGAAGCTATAAGTTGTAAATGAAATAATAATAAAAAATAAAAAAATCATTCAAGAAATATAAATGTTCAGAAAAGAAAAAAAGAAGATACAGCTGATCCCAAAACACTATCAGTACATATTACTACTTTTTAAGGGGGTTACTGTTATAAACTCAGAGGGCTTTTTTTGTTTCAATTTTTTTTATTAGGTACACTGGCGACACACTTTATTCGAGCTTGGCTAGTCCCACGAATTCGGGTATACCCGGGTGTATTGAGGTTTGTGACTGTTTTCTGCCCGAGTGCATTGAGTTATTTTCCAAGCAGGGATTGAAGCATTTTATTCCCGCTGGCTGCAATACTGCACAGTATATATATATATAAACTGCATTACAATTCATGAATTTATGCCATCTGGTAGACACGCGAAGCATTGCAGCCTATTAAATCCTAATCATTATCATTTAACAGATCAGCCGCCCATCAGCCAGGCATGAACCCAGGCTGGGAAGGCAAATGCAACGGGGCTTGTCAGAGGTTAGGAGCGGCGCATTCCAGGTATCTGCCAGGTACATACCGGGTATTTGCTCGAATAAAGTGTGTCGGTGCAGTATTGATACAGTACACATAGTCACAGAAATATCTTGATACAATGGCGGATTTCGGCGCAACTGCGCATGTCTGACTCAGAAAGGCTGCTGGGATACTTCAAAGAACTTTATTGATCCAACACACAAGGGCTAACACCGCATTCTCCCCCTCAACGCGTTTCACCCTTAGGAATAGGGCTTCGTCTTGGAGTGGGGAGAAGCGGAAGCTGCCTACTCAAATACAGAAAAGCCCGCGAAAACGGGTACATAAACATTAAAACATTAACCCCTCCAATGCTTTTGCCTGTCACACATGTTGTCAATCAAGTAACCAGTACTATATACTTATTTCATTATTAAACTTATGACAATATAATAGCATTTTAATAAACCATATGCTGTTTAAACTCAGGTCAGTCATTGGAGATATATAAAAATAAATAAAAGGTTGCTGCAAACACTGCTAGTGCCTTGTTTAAGTCCCATAGATTGCAGTAACAGCTTATGTTCTTTCATTGTGTATATGCATACAATTATACTCAAACACATATATTAGAAATATTTACTAAGTAAATTATTAAGCTGATTACACATCATAAATTGGGCTCCAACCAGGTGTTTGAATAAGGGAAAGATGGGGGGGGGGGGAGGGGGGGAGGGGGAGAGGTGGGGGAGGGGGTGGGGGGGGGGGGGCAAAGGTGGAGGGGAGGGGGGGGAAGGGGAAGGAAAGGGGAGGGGGGAGGGAGAGGGTGATGGAGATAGGCAGTAGGAAATAGTTACAGAGGAAAATCTAATAAACTGTATGCCCTCACTCTAGGGGCATTACATCTTAATATTCATTAATTAAAATTAAAGAAAACAACGTAGATCCCAATCAATCAATAATGCGGATTTTTAGGACTCTACTGGTAAGTCTGGACTTACCAGTAGAGTCCTAAAAATCCTAAAAATCCGCATTATGGAACATCTTAGATTAATTAAAAAACACGACACTACACATCCGGTACCATTGCATTTTAATGTCTGTCCGTTGGGTTCTGTGGAGAATTTCAAATGTTGTGCCATTGAACACATTGTGCTACCACCTCGAGGAGGGGATAGATTAAAGATTTTACATCAGAGAGAGGCACACTGGATACATACACTTAATTCTCTGCAGCCCAACGGACTGAACATTGATTGGGATCTACGTTGTTTTCTTTAATTTTAATTAATGAATATTAAGATGTAATGCCCCTAGAGTGAGGGCATACAGTTTATTAGATTTTCCTCTGTAACTATTTCCTACTGCCTATCTCCATCACCCTCTCCCTCCCCCCTCCCCTTTCCTTCCCCTTCCCCCCCTCCCCTCCACCTTTGCCCCCCCCCCGCCCCCTCCCCCCCCTCTCCCTCTCCCCCCTCCCCCCCCCATCTTTCCCTTATTCAAACACCTGGTTGGAGCCCAATTTATGATGTGTAATCAGCTTAATAATTTACTTAGTAAATATTTCTAATATATGTGTTTGAGTATAATTGTATGCATATACACAATGAAAGAACATAAGCTGTTACTGCAATCTATGGGACTTAAACAAGGCACTAGCAGTGTTTGCAGCAACCTTTTATTTATTTTTATATATCTCCAATGACTGACCTGAGTTTAAACAGCATATGGTTTATTAAAATGCTATTATATTGTCATAAGTTTAATAATGAAATAAGTATATAGTACTGGTTACTTGATTGACAACATGTGTGACAGGCAAAAGCATTGGAGGGGTTAATGTTTTAATGTTTATGTACCCGTTTTCGCGGGCTTTTCTGTATTTGAGTAGGCAGCTTCCGCTTCTCCCCACTCCAAGACGAAGCCCTATTCCTAAGGGTGAAACGCGTTGAGGGGGAGAATGCGGTGTTAGCCCTTGTGTGTTGGATCAATAAAGTTCTTTGAAGTATCCCAGCAGCCTTTCTGAGTCAGACATGCGCAGTTGCGCCGAAATCCGCCATTGTATCCTGACTTCCTTCTGACGGTGGCACGCAGGAGCAGCCGAGGTGAGCAGGCCCCAGACCGGAGATGCAGGTGTGGTAAGTAACCAACAGCCCCCTGCACCGGTCAACTCTGTGGCCAAGCGGAGCTCCCTCATGCGCTGCCCCAGTGTCTGACATATCTCAGTTTGCCACTCTGCACACAGAAGCGCAGGACAGATCCCCACATTCACAGAAATATCTTGGCCTAATACAAGGTTTTTAATTTTGTTGACATTATCAGGGAAAGTCTCAACGCTCTCCCGACCCTTCTCCTTGGGTCGACATGGCTAGCGTGAGGGTGCAAAACAGAAAGAGGGAGGGGGGAAAAGAGCGGGGTGGGGGGACTCTATCCTCAGTTTCCATTGATGGGTTTCTCTCTTGTCTCCTCTATTGCCCCCTAGAGGTGTGTAAAGTTTTTAGTCTACTGTTTGGGTCAACCATGGTTCCCATGTCTTGTAGGATACCGTAGTCCTTTTCAGAAAGGATGATAACTTCTCCATTTCCATCACCTCTTGTATCCTTTTTTTTTTTACTGTTTGCTTAGGTGGGGGAGACACCTTCTTCCATGAGGCAGCCACCGCACATCTGGCCGCCATGAGAATGAAGGAGATTCATTTTCCTGTTGGTCGGTCAAGTTTCTCTATTGGCCTGGCCAACAGGTTGGCCAGCGGGTCAATGGGTATTATGAGGTCTGTGACCTCTTTTATTATATTTTGTATGGTTTCCCAATATTTCTGAATTTCCGGGCATGACCACCAGATATGGGCCATGTCACCCTTTTGACCGCAGCCTCTCCAGCATAGATCGGAGGCCAGAGGGTAGATTTGATTTATTCTGACTGGAGTAAGATACCAGCGAAACAGTATTTTGTAAATATTTTCTTTGATTGTGGTACATATGGAAGTTCCTGAAACTGCTTCCCAAATACTTTCCCAATCCTCTCGGTCTATAACTATATTCAATTCTGCTGCCCAATTAAGCATGTAATCATGGATGGGGGCGTCTGTCGCCCTCTCCAATTCTGCATAAATTTGTGTTATAAGACCTTTTTGGTGGGCTGTTTCCTTGCATAGCCGCTCAAAACCAGTGAGAGGGGGAAATTCCAATGTTGGGGATAGAGTTTGAATAAAGTGTCGAATTTGAAGGTATTTGAAGATGTTCAGCCCTACTATTTGATATTTGTTTTGTAATCTTTGATAACTCAGGAACTGCCCTAAACTCAGGAAGTCGGCAACCGCCCTAATATTTTTAGCCGTAAATTGGTCGAATTGTCTGGGCTCACAGCCAGGTGGGAATTTGGGGGTTTTAAGAATTGGGGTAAGTTGAGATTTAGGCGCCGTGAGCTTGAATTTGAGTTTGCATTTCGTCCAGGTCTCCCATGTGTGTCTCATTGGACTTAATTTGAATTTACTATTCTGCATATCTTCCCTGCTCAGGGACCAAAGGCATGCTGGCAGAGAAGGCGTCCCGGCGTATTGCGTTTCTATATCTAGCCAGCAATATTGGCCTGGGTCTGCGTTCCAAACTACTACCTGTCGCAGCTGGGTGGCTTGGTAGTATCTAGTAATATCTGGGACTCCAAGGCCCCCTCTCCCCCTTGAGGCCAGTAAAACTGCCCTGGCGAATCTGGGTTTTTTACCCTGCCAGATAAAATGAAAGATTAGTTTTTGGATATTCTTTAATTCTGAGCCAGGGATGTGGACCAGGAGAGTCTGGAAGTAGTATAGCAATCTAGAGAGTATATTCATTTTTACCGAGATCATTCTCCCGATCCATGATATTTGGTGTCCTCCCCACTTACCTAGGTCCTGTCTAATTTTCCGAAATAAAGCTGGGTAATTATGTTGATATAGAGATTGGTAGTTCCTCGATATCTTGACTCCCAAATATTTGATACAGGAGGAGCTCCATCGATAGTTAAAATTTAGTTTTAAAAGTTTCACCTCTGGCTCTGGCAGGTTTAAATTCAGAGCTTCGGATTTGTCACTATTAATTTTATATCCTGAAATTTTTCCGAAGTCTAGCAGTTCTTTTTGGAGGTTGGGGAGGGAAATTTGGGTTTTGGAGAGTGTTAAGATGACATCGTCTGCGAATAGGGATATCTTATATTGCTTAGATTCCCTTCCATAAAGTGGTGAAACGTTTTTAGTAGATGCGTGGATAGTGTGGGCAAGAATCTATTGTAATAGACATTGGTGAAACCGTCAGGGCCAGGGGACTTAGAGGGTTTTAGCGCTTTGACCGCCTCTTCCAGTTCCTCTTTTGAAATCTCAGCGTTGAGGACTGTGTTTTCCTCCTCTGTCAATGTAGGGAGGTGACATTTGTCTAAGTACTTTTTTATAGATTCTGATGCTATCGGTTCAGGTCGGCCATTTTTGGATCTTAGGTTGTATAGCTCGGTATAATATTTAGTAAACTCTGCTGCTATTTTGTTATCGCTGTATTGTATCTCACCAGATCTATTCTTGATCGAAGTTATTTGGGATCTCTTTTGTATTCCTCTCAGTCAGCTAGCCAAAAGTCTGTCAGCCTTATTACCCTTATCATAGTACTGTTAATTGGTCCATTTGAGGGCCTTCTCAACGTCTTCTAGCTGGGCTTGTTTAAGTTTTATTCTGGCTGCGATTAGAGCTTTATATATTCTTTTTGAGGGGTTAGTTTTATGGGCTTGTTCTAGTGTCCTAAAGTTATCTGTAAGCTCTCTAATTAGCGTCTGTCTGACATTTTTCCTATGGGATGCAATAGAGATAAATTTACCTCTAATTGCTGCCTTATGGGCCTCCCATAGGATTGCCGGGGAGGAGACTAATCCTGAGTTAAAGAAGTAGTCCTTAAGTGAGGTTCTAATCTCCCTCTCTATCTCAGGATGATTCAGAAGGGAGTCGTTTAACCTCCAACAATAGGCTGTGTTTTTTTCAAATGGAACTGATAGGGTCAAGGTGATTGGGGCATGGTCGGACCATGTAATCGGGCCAATGTCCGAACCAATGGACGCCTCCAAGACATTTTTGGTTACCAGAAAATTGTCTATACGGGAATAGGTCTGGTGAGGTGCTGAGTAAAAGGTGTAGTCCCTGTGGCCTTGATGTTGGGATCCCCACATGTCTACCAATGAGAACTCACTCAATATTCTCCTGAACCTTTTCCCTGTGAGCGGGTTGTACGGGGGTGACCCATTGCGGTCGATCTGTCCTCGGTGGGGTTTAGGACCATGTTTAGGTCCCCGCCCACTAGTATCGATGACAGATATCCCGGGTCAACGCCCACGAGAACAGTTTTTAGAAATTCCGTTTGATTCTCATTAGGAGCGTATACATTAATCAGAGCGATTGCCGAGCCCGCCAAGGAGCCGTATACCACCAAAAATCTACCCAACTCAGAGGGCTTTTAAAGATTTACCAAAGACTTAAATAGATGCTTTCCCTACATTGGCACAAAAATGCATTTTACACATATCTCCCTACCTTTTTGCAGAACAGGATAAGAGGGACTGCAAATTTGTGTGCCGGCTCAAGTGCAATACCCTTCAACACAAACAAATCTGTGGACCTGCCAAAAGATTTCTCACCTGTATTAAACCTGGCACAATTTCAGGCAACAGCTGGGTCAGGACTTCTTTCGACACTCTCTCTGTGACTTTTGTCTGCATTTTTATTGCAGCTAAATTGATTGGGTAATCTGCAGTCTGAATAATTGGACACAATACTTTGATGCACTGATCTGGGCTAATGGAAGTGGCCAGTGTTGATGCAGCTTCTTCTGCAGCCCGTACCACCTAAACAAAGAAAGAAAAAAGACATTTGGATTATTTGGAAAATGATTATTTTCCATGGTTATATCTATGACCTTTTGTTTTATTCTAATTATATAATGAAAGATCAATAAAAAAAATATATTAACATACATACTGAAGAGCGGGAAGAACAAGGACCATAAGTGAGAATTCCTTTACTGAAGAAGCATGATCACATTGTAGAAATACAGATAATTAGTACAAATCCATAGGACCAAATTCATAACTTAAAGCTACCTATTAACTAAAATACTAAAATATTAAAGATGAGGAAATTAATTACATTGATTATTTATTTAAATAATGTTCTCAACAAAAGGACATTTTTTTCGTGACCGTTTTGAAAACTGTTAAATCACAAAATAAAAAGCGTATTCTTACTTCCTTATTAGGATCCTTGTGAGCCTCCAAGGTCTTCATAATTGTGAGTTCGGCATAATTCTTAAATCTTGATGGCTGGTTTTTTAGTATTTCTCTCAACACCCTCAATGCCATAGCACGGATTGCATGCTGGAGCACAGAATTTTAAGTAATAGTGTTAGAACTCAAATAGATAAAATTCCTGCAAGCATGAACAATTGTAATTTGTGTGTTCTGAATACTTTTTATACAGGTACTGTAGGACATTCAAAGTACTGCAATGTAGCAGTTGCTCACATTTCAGTACTGCACCTCTAAGAAAACAGCACCCTTTTGCCATTTTTTTTCTTTTACGAATCTCCACATTATCTAAGAATATGGGATATGTGCCAGAAATGGCTTTACAAACCCTGACATTTGATCTCTCAGATATCATCACAGTACACGGGAAGGTAAGAGGCACTCCTCTAAGCTTGCATACCACTTACAATGGTGCGTGCTCGTGTCATAAGGGGTTAATCAGTATTGTATCAGTATGCATTTGAACAAAACTAACATTGAGGTCAAAAGATACAGACAGACAAGAATTGCAGGTAAAAAATTGCATTAATACTATCTCAACATAATGGACAAAAAAAAACAAAAATAGCCTTGGGGATGAAACATGTTACACATGTAGCATGTGTTCGTGCACCCCCTGACACACGCGGCCAATCTATACAGAATGGTGTCTTCTGCCGCTGGCACGTTATGTCCCCCCGCTGCAGCATGCCAGTGGGAGCATTAACAGCTGCAACGTCTGTATGTGGAGATTGTCAAGACACTTTTTTATGCAGCTATTGCATGCTCTACCTTTTCACCTAAATTCATTCATATATCATTACCAAATTCAGGAAAGCTTCCACCAGATGGCAGGATACATTGTGCTATGGTAACTTATTGTGCAAGCAGAAACATGTTTTAAGTATTTCCTGTTTTACATGCAATATATTGTTTGGTGCCAGTTACCATTGCAAGAAAACTGTATGCATTAATACAGCAAAGTAATTATATTTTGTACCTATAATCCCATGAAACAACAATAAACATATTTAATCACAAAGTACTTTACAATTATATTTCAGAGACATTCATGCAGCTCAGGTAACTTAAAATGTGCATAACCACACAGGGGTGGAATACTGGGTCACATTTCTTGAGTTCTAGTCTGTACGGTTACCTTGAAAAGAGTAAGCAGAGGAAAAAGGCAATAAAAGAAAAAGCTGAACTTGCCTCTTTGTCCCCAAGAGTTTCAAGCAAGAGAAGTAGAATGGTTTTGAAGTGTTCATCCCAGACATTAAAAGATTCTTCATGAGTACATCTCATAAGCTCGCAGAGCGCCGCCTTCCTCTCCTCTACGCGTTCATTATGGTTAGAGAGCTCTTTAAGCAGTTCTCCGACTAGTTCAGAGTAATCCTGGGGAATGTCCACTAGAAAACAAAAGCATTATACCACATAAATGTCAATCTCTACGATTTAGCAGAAAGAAAATCACCCAAGTCAAGCAAAAAAACAAAAAAAAAAAAAACAAAGACAAAAAACTTGAGTTATATCACAAAAAATAAAGCGAAGAGGTGATAAACCTCATGTGTCAAGAGACTCAGTTCTCTCTATAGGGCATTAAGTACTTATTTTAATTTAGTAAATAAATGTTTGCATGTTACATTTTTTTCATATACAATCTGAGTACCACAACTCTTTTTTAGTTATAAACCCAAGGTACCACTACCTTTTTCTGTTTACACACTTAAATCTATGGTACCTCAACTGCAATTTAAAGCAGAAATCCCACCTGGGATTTTAACATAATTGGAATCAGGGGCCCTCCGGTGCAGAATGGTGCTATTTTCAGCACTGGTGACACCCCCTTGTCCCAAGATTAATTACCTTGATATTTGCCAATACCGGGTTTTCTACTGGGTAAAAAATATGGCCGTTCAAATCTCTCAGGAACCACAGGCCAATAGGAAGTCGCAACGTCATCTGTCACGGCTTCCTATCTGATCAACGGAAATGGACATATTGTATTCTCAATGAGAAGCATCGACACCAAGAAAGGTATTTATAATCGGTAAGATAGAAGACGTCTATCACCATGTCCATTTATTTTCTTATTGCTGGTTTGTTTTGTATCATCACACATGATATCTTCCTTATTTCTCACAGTGGACATGTTAGTCCTGATGGACATAGAAAATAAATATAAAACAGTGTCGTAAATCCCAGTCATAAATCAGTGTTCCTGATGCCGAAGGGGACCTTTGTGACATTGGACCTGAACATGGTTCAAATCTCAGTGTCAGCAATTCTTGTGACCTAAAACAAATCCCTTTATTCCCCAGTGCCTCAGGCAGGGACTCATTGTGCCTGCAAGATCCTATACATAACACAAAATGATTCTCCAATCCTTCACATCATCACTGGGTAGAAAAACTACTACACATTATTTATAAAAAAAACAGGATACGTGATGCAATAATGTGTCCTGTGTCGTCAAATCTGCACATGTTCTTTACATGTGGCTAACAGTGGGCTGACTTCACCCTCCTCCTTATACCAGATTCACAGACTGGCTTCACTGTGAGTTAGAGCTGCCCAACAACTTTACAGATTATTACACTGATCTCATAGTTTCCAGCAACAAAGGAACTTTGGTGGAGTCCCCTCCCCTACTGTACTGATCAAGCTTTTATTTATTGTTGGGCGATTTGCCCAATTTATGTAAATCAAGAAAGTGATTTAAACCATTTGCATAATTTTATGGTAGCCCTGAAGTTCACTCTTTCGACGAAGCCCTGAAAGGGTCAACACAATTTCACTGCCAGATGAAAGGTAAGTTCAGAGTTCAAAATCTTCATTATCAATTTCTCACATCTGGTTTTATTTAAACTGCTTCACATACAGCAATAATGGGGTTAAATAAAACACAATGAAGTCTAATGAAATGTCACAATTTGTATAATACTAAAGATAACCAAAACATGACATCTGCGTGAGTCAAATATAATCACCTACCCAACAGAAAGTTTAGTCAACACGCTTGTGTTTCAATCACAAACATTCACCGAACAGCAAAAATACAGCAGAGGTATAGTACCCGGCTCTTTTTTCTGCTGTTGGAACCACTTTGATCCAGCTGACATTTGTGAGAATTCATTTGAAAAGACCTATTGTTTACACAAGCTTAGCTATACAGGAATTACAGCAATAGCCGTCGACATATTATTTCTGTTTTTGCTGTTCTTGCTAGTTTTACTAGTCTGTACACCAATTATGATTATGATTTTTAAACAAAGGTGGGGGGAAAAGTGAGGAAGATTAAATGTGTTCTTGCATTTAATCCTTCACAACTTTATCTTTTTATCAGGGACAGGACCAGAATAACTCCAGGGGCTGTGCTTTAGGGCTGGGACCTAGTGCGTCCGGCGGCCGTGTGAGCGTTCCCCACCAGCAGGGGAATCCTCCCGAGCAGGTCCCAGTCCCCCCTCGCTGCTGGCTCACTGCGCGCTGTGACGCGTCAGCCGCCAGGGGATGCAAGAACATTGTGAACCCGAGCGGTGACGCGTCACGTGGTGCGCTGATGAGCCAATCAGCGGCGGGGGCGGGAGCTGTCATCAGGCAGCTTCCTACACAAGGTAGGGTGTGTGTGTGTGTGTCGTTTGTGGCATTTGTGGCAGAAGGGGGAGGGAGCTGCTTACCTTACAGCAGCAGCTCCCTCCTGCAGCCCGAGCCCGTGGAGGGAGTGGGGGGGGGGGGGGGATAGCGGGTCCCTCCGCTCAAACCAAGCCCCCCCTCCCACTCCCGCCCCGGCTCCCTACAGACCGCATATCGCGGTCTGTGTCTGTCAGCGCCCGCCTGTCTGCAGTGCGGGCGCGCTGACTGAGGGAGCGGGGCCTTAGCCTAACTCCTAGTCAGACAAGCTACCAAAAGTAGATGATAAAGCTGCGCAATAAGCTGTAATCATCATAATCTCCTTTACCACTGCAAAGTTGCCACCTTAGCTGGTTAAAATGGCTGCTGCCAATAACTCTCCCTGCCACCCCGGGGCTGTCAAAAAATAAACATGGAATCTAAAATTTTAATATATAAATAAGAAATACAGTATATATATATGTATATATACAGTGGTCGACAAATCACCAAAAAATCTACTCGCCAAACAAAAAAATCTACTTGCCACCTAGTACCACACATGTGCTGCTTGGGCCAATAGGAGCTCGCCACGATGTTAAATCCACTCGCCCGGGGCGTGCAAATGTATAGGTTTGTCGAACACTGTGTATATATATATATATATATATATATATATATATATATATATATTTTTTTTTTACATACAAAGGATACGTGGGCTGGGGATCCACTAAGTTTTCAGTGGGAAAAAAAAATATCACTATTTTTTAAGCGGTTCTGCAGTTCTTCTAATATTTAAAATATACCTATGTCGTAATAGAAATGCTTTAAAAGATTAAATAATGCCTTGTATCAGAAAATAGCAAATGAACTTTAAAAATATCTAAAACCTTGTTTTAACCTTAAAAATCAAATATACTGTACATTGTACAAGCATTTAATCAGATCCAAAGCTTTAAGGAAATCGCAGCAATTAGAAATTATTTTCTGTTATATAAAGCCTACCATGCTATAGAATAAAAAATAAATCTTAAATTGTTAAAAAAAAAAAAAAAAACCTTTTTCTTCTTTAAAACAGAGATCTAACCCTTTTTTTCTTCTATAAAACAGATCTATGTATTTAACATTTACCACCCGCTGCATGCATTCTTTCCTGGAGTCCTAGCCCATATCGTACACAGAAGTACAGGTTGTCTCATTAACTTTTGTCTGGGCAATCAATTATATTTTAAAACTTAGGCACTATGACATCATTATGGACAAATAAGTATAAAGCACTAGCAAGTCACTAAATCCCTCAAGTATAAGTACAGATGCAGCGGCCATTATTTTAACAAATCACGCGGTGTATCCCTCGGAATACCCATGTTATGGTGCGGTATTTCTTCCAACCGTACCGCCTTAAGACGCGAGTGCATAAAATGGAATTTTTGTGTTCTGGCTTTTAAACACCTGAAATTGACACAGTAGCACAGTAGCACAGCATTGAACACATTACAATTCATTCATTTCATTGCATTTAATTGCACACAATCCATGAAATTCAAACAAAGCAACCACGATAAACACGTGTGCCTGGGGCAATTGGCCGCGCTCATGCCGCTTGAAAACAGCAGCACACACGTGATTTGTTAAAATAATGGCCGCTGCATCTGTACTTCTAGTATACGGCATAGTTTAAATGTCCCGGTCATGTGACCGGGATATTTAAACATGGTGGATACCGGCACCCCATACTGGGGCCTGTAACTCGGGAAGTAGGGGCTCCCCGAAGCTGAAATTAATGCGGTTCAGCTCTGGACACCCCCCTGCTTCAATACTTTGTTATTAAAGCAGCGCGATCGCCTATTAGAGGCACGAACAGAGAGTGACTGATTCATCTACTTTCAATGCTCGTGTATTCCAGACTGATGCAGCCCGGTAGGATTCACAGAGTGGGAGTCTGTGACAGGGTGAATGAAAGTCACCAGCCATATACCTGGCAAACCTATGTTTAGGCTTGCAGTGCAGCAGTGACGAGGTTAAGTTTCAATTGAGAAGGACTTCTTAATTAGTCTGACCCCAGCTGCATAATCAAGGTGTTTTAAAACCCCCAGGCTGTACACACATGCAAGCTAGCTGGTCAGGAGACAGGACTGAAATACTGAAGAGATTACTGCTATAAGGTCTGTTTTTCAAAGTACATGTGTGATGAACTGTCTGTGTCCTGCATGCTGAAGAGAAGCTGCCTTGTTTTCTATGCTGAAGAGAAGCTATTTAGTTTTTGTCTGCTGAAGAGAAGCTGGGATATTGCTACGTTATGTGCGGCATGTCCGGAGTGCCAGCTAACTAGTCCCAAGGGACAAAAACCAGGTCCTTTGGTTCCTCTACCCTTGGTGTCAGTTCCCTTTGAGAGGATTGGGGGTAGACTTGGTAGGACCTCTAGAACCTTCTGTGAAAGGACACAGGTTTATTCTTGTAATAGTTGACTATGCAACAAGATATACATATAACTTGTGATATACCGCTCACCACAGTATCAGAAAAAATCATAAACATCATAATTACAGTCGGTGCAAAAGGGATAAGGATAACAGACAAAAACATACAAGGAGACAGAGATTCTCCAGCAAGAGATCCCAGTTAACTGCACAACAGGACTGAAAATATGTTAAGGGTTCAAATACCTCACCAACATATAGGTAATTAGGCTCTAGAGGGTACCGTTAAGTGACCGCTCCCAACACTGTGGGAGGACAATTACCACTAAAACTGCCCATAGGCAAAAAATAATAAATACTTTATTGTTAAACAAAATACGACGCAGTAACACATACTCAAGACTAATAAAAACACTTAAAACTTGTATACTTAACCGGGTGGATAAGGGTTCAGGGATCTCTAGGGTAAATCCAGAATAGTAAATGTATATCCCCTACTCTAATTGAGGTAGTTCACATGAGACACTATTGGGAAATTTAGATAAATAAGCATAGCAATAGTGTTCCTAGTCCCAATATAAAGTGCTGATAATGGTAGAGCTGATAGGCAGTGTGCTGTAAGTACCTCGATGCAAATCAGCAATCAAAGTAAGCCGAATAGAACCAGCATAGGGTGCAGTGTATCGAATAGTAATATGCCTGTCAACATTGATACACATGGGTAAAATGTCGCAACCCAGCCCACAATAAGTATCCAGTGGGAACACACGAAACACTGTTAAATTAGTTCCGATCGAACGCTTGTACTCATAACATATGCATAATATACCTGCATCGTTCAGACCCAGCTCTACCCGCCCTATCAGCTAAGTTCAGGAACAACCTCACCCGTGGTTCCTCCTATACGACGTCAACGATGACGTCATGTAGGAGGAATCACGGGTGAGGTTGTTCCTGAACTTAGCTGATAGGGCGGGTAGAGCTGGGTTGAACGATGCAGGTATATTATGCATATGTTATGAGTACAAGCGTTCGATCGGAGCTAATTTAACAGTGTTTCGGGTGTTCCCATTGGATACTTATTGTGGACTGGGTTGCGACATTTTACCCATGTGTATCAATGTTGACAGGCATATTACTATTCGATACACTGCACCCTATGCTGGTTCTATTCGGCTTACTTTGATTGCTGATTTGCATCGAGGTACCTACAGCACACTGCCTATCAGCTCTACCATTATCAGCACTTTATTTTGGGACTAGGAACACTATTGCTATATGCTTATTTATCTAAATTTCCCAATAGTGTCTCATGTGAACTACCTCAATTAGGGTAGGGGATATACATTTACTATTCTGGATTTACCCTAGAGATCCCTGAACCCTTATCCACCCGGTATACAAGTTTTAAGTGTTTTTATTAGTCTTGAGTATGTGTTACTGCGTCGTATTTTGTTTAACAATAAAGTGTTTATTATTTTCTGCCTATGGGCAGTTTTAGTGGTAATTGTCCTCCCACAGTGTTGGGAGCGGTTACTTAACGGTACCCTCTAGAGCCTAATTACCTATATGTTGGTGGGGTATTTGAACCCTTAACATATTTTCAGTCCTGTTATGCAGTTAACTGGGAGCTCTTGCTGGAGAATCTCTGTCTCCTTGTATGTTTTTGTCTATGCAACAAGATATCCTGAGGCGTTCCCCCTGAGAATAGCAACGGCGAAGCAAGTAGCCAACAAGTTGTTGGAGCTGTTCTCACGGGTTGGACTTCCCCAGGTTATGTTGACAGACCAAGGTACAAATTTTGTGGCTAAACTGATGCAGGATGTCTTAAAATTACTAGAGGTCAAGTCTGTTCGGACGTCGGTCTACCATCCACAGACTGACGGATTGGTGGAAAAATTTAACCGAACTCTAAAAGGGATGCTGAGGAAATTTGTAGATTCAGAGAAGAGAGCCTGGGATGAACTTCTCCCTTTTCTGCTGTTTGCAGTGCGGGAAGTTCCCCAAGCCTCCACGGGATTCTCTCCATTTGAACTGCGGTATGGCCGCCAACCCCGGGGTATCCTAGACCTCCTAAAGGAGTCCTGGGAGGAACAGCGGTCCCCTTCTAAGAATACCCTGCAATATGTATTGGACCTTAGGAAGCGCCTAGATGTGGTCGGGCACTTTGCAAGGGAGAATCTTAGATCAGGACAGTCAGGAGAGACATTACAATCAGAATGCTCGCATGAGAGTGTTTCACCCAGGAGACCAGGTGATGTTATTATTACCCAGTTGCGAGAGTAAACTCCTGGCCAAATGGCAGGGCCCATTCGAAGTACTCCGCCGCACGGGTGATGTGGATTACGAGATCGCTCAACCAGGGTCCAGGAAGGGTAAACAAATTTACCATGTGAACTTGCTGAAACCCTGGAAGATGCAGCAGTCTCTATTCATTCACCCGGTGGAGGAGGAAACGGAATTGGGTCCTCAACCCTCACGGGAGAACATCGTGGGTGACGATAAAATCCCAATGGGTAGACAGTTGTCCTCTGAACAAAAAGAGGACTTGTTAGAAATAATTACACAATTCCATGATGTTTTTTCTGATTTGCCAGAGCAAACTAATTTAATTTCACATGTGATCGAGACAGCACCTGGGGTAGAATGAACGCCACCAGCCATACCTGGCAAACCTATGTTTAGGCTTGCAGTGCAGCAGTGACGAGGTTAAGTTTTAGGTGAGAAGGGCTGCTTAATTAGTCTGACCCCAGCTGCATAATCAAGGTGTTTTAAAACCCCCAGGCTGTACACACATGCAAGCTAGCTGGTCAGGAGACAGGACTGAAATACTGAAGAGATTACTGCTATAAGGTCTGTTTTTCAAAGTACATGTGTGATGAACTGTTTGTGTCCTGCATGCTGAAGAGAAGCTGCCTTGTTTTCTATGCTGAAGAGAAGCTATTTTGTTTTTGTATGCTGAAGAGAAGCTATTTTTTTGTGTGCTGTATATTTTTAAGGCTCAATAAAGAAGCCTTATCAAGAGAACCCGCGTGTGTGGTTGCATGTACCCTGCAACAGAGTCCAATTCAGAAGCAGGGACCCCCACTTTGTTAATCCTGATGAGCCATTCCCCCCTGCAAGCACTGTGCCGTGAACGCTCAAATCTTGGTCCACGGTTCATCAACACATCCTGCGGCTGCTGATAGATAGGAGATGCTACATCTGTATCTAATAGGATCAAAAGGAAGAGCGTAGGTGGTGTTTTGGTATGTATCGCCCATAGCTTTTATTTATAACACACACACTCACACTACCGTGTTAGCCGAGCTTTAATAATCAAAAATGAATAGACGATACCGTTCTGTGGCTAACGAAACGCTTTTATTTGTGCGAGCTTTCGAGATACACTGATCTCTTTTTCCGGCGGTGGTACATTGAATAAAGCAAGCAATTAAACGTAAAAACAGTGCGTATAAGAATGTTATCTGTGACTGAAACCTAACCCCATCCCCCATGTAGTATGCGATTTATGACTTGAGGTGTTAAATAGTCCCTGAATATTAGTGATGTGATGTGTGTTTGTATGTATGCATGCATGTATGTAAATATAAATTTCTAAAGAGCCCACAGTGTATACAGCGCTTTACAAAAGGTGTGTGTGGAGTGGGAGTGTATATCAATGGTGCTGGTAGGTGTGGAAATGTAAGAGGCTGTAGCATTACTAAAAGTGTGTGTAGCTACTATGTGGTCCCTATTGGTATATAGGGATGGAATTGCATAGAGTATTTGTATGTGTAAGAGACAGCTGTGTGTGCATACATATAGCGCAGTATGTATAGACATGGCCTTTAGCACTCATGGGAAGAGAGTTCTCTCATGTCAGTAGTGACTCATAAAACTTTGGTCTCGGTTTAGGCCATCGTTAAGTGTCCCGAACAGTTGCATAAATTTGTATTCATGCAACCGTCTCTATTTCGGTGTTCTAAGATTACCTTTGAGTATGGCCACCTTCAGATCGTTCATCTTGTGGCCAGAGTCACCATGAGCAGGACTGCACTGTTAACATCTCAGACTATACACCAAATCAAGCAGAGTCCTCTGTATTATCAAAGGGTCTCACATTCTGCCCTATCAAGCCTATGGACAAGATTGAGCTGTGCAGTGACCTGGAAGAGTACTTCAGAAGACTGCGTCTTAAGGAGTTCTTCCATGACAGACACGACCAAGATAGTGACAACACTGCAGAAGGAGAGGACCGCTGCACTTGAGCAGGGAGAAACAAAAATCCAACTGGATCCCACAAACTGGGCGCAATCCCAAACATCAAAAGCTTTAGACAGTACATCAAAAGCTTTAGACAGAGCCAAAACCACCA
This sequence comes from Ascaphus truei, assembly GCF_040206685.1. Taxonomy (NCBI): domain Eukaryota; kingdom Metazoa; phylum Chordata; class Amphibia; order Anura; family Ascaphidae; genus Ascaphus; species Ascaphus truei. The sequence goes on along the minus strand of NC_134484.1, from coordinate 290,545,457 downwards.
ACCTGGACAAAGTAAGGAAACAAACGTATAATCTGACACTGATCGAGAGGGGAGCCATATAATCGCTAAAGGCCAACCACAACATAACAATCAAACCTGCGCACAAGGGAGCAGTGGCCATAATGAACACCGCAGATTACCTGCGGGAAGCGCACAGACAACTCTCTGATGCAAAGTATTTGTAAGGAATCCACTACTGGCTTTGACTATAGCCGTGCAGACCTGTGCAGTTGCAAGCTTCCTCTGGCAATCTATGGCACAGGTGCTGCCTCTCATTGCAGCTTCTGCGCTGTGCTCTTTCATTGGAGGAATTCTCGCACACCCTCCTCCTGTGATTGGATCTCCGCCCTTTATATTCTAGGCGTTGGCTCTGAACCAGCGCCGAGCATAACTATTCCTACCTCTATGTTACTGTCTCTGCCACAAACCACCCCAGGCCTCTCTCCTAGCGTTCTTACCTTCCAAGTTCCTGAGTATCCAGAGGCCTGGTCCTGGACGTCTGTGCTGAAGCGTTGTTGCCAGCACTGGCCTGCTGCTATCTCCTTGCAGTGGCCTACCCCGGACGTCTGTGCTGAAGCGTTGATGCCAGCACTGGTAACTGCTGCATTCCCTCCTAGCAGTGGCTACCCTTCCTGTCCAGTGGCCTGCCGCTATTCTCCTGTAGTGGCCTATCCTGGACGCCTGTGCTGAAGCGTTGATGCCAGCACTGGTAACTGCTGCATTCCCTCCTAGCAGTGGCTACCCTTCCTGTCCTGCGGCCTGCTGCTATTCTCCTGCAGTGGCCTATCCTGGACGCCTGTGCTGAAGCGTTGATGCCAGCACTGGTAACTGCTGCATTCCCTCCTAGCAGTGGCTACCCTTCCTTTCCTGCGGCCTGCTGCGATCCTCTTGCAGTGGCCTGCCTTGGACTTCTGCGCTGAAGCGTTGGTTCTTCCCGACGCTGCCCTGCGGTGAACTTCGGCCAGCCTGCTGTCTCCTCCTGTTGAGATCGGCGTCATGGGCCGAGGCCGCTCCTCGCGCAGAAGCCACCCCCGCGCTCACGCTCCTAAGCTGAAGCGGGGCACTCCTGATTTCCTGTTGCCGAACTCCTGCTTCATTAACGACGATGCTGCCTTCTCCAATCCTGACCCTGCGATGTACGACTACGAACTGCGCACTCTGGATCAGTCTGCGTGGACTAAGGTCGTGATTATATAACCCCATCTCAGCCCCGCGGTCCAGTCCCGGTTTGTGGCGAGCATCGGCGTAACAGTATTACATCAAACTGTAGTAGGATCCAACAAAAAAAATACATGGGAGAACTCGACAGGATCATTAAAACACTCCCGATCTACACAAGAGAACAAATTCTGGACCGGATACCAGCTAACCCAAAACCTGGCACATTCTACATGCTCCCTAAAATTCACAAAGAGTGTAACCCTGAGCGACCTATTATCTCTGGATCTGGCACACTGACTGAGAATATTTCTGTCTGGGTGAAACGCATTCTAAAACCACTTGTCAGGAACACACCCAGCTATATCCAGGACACCACTGACTTGCTTAACAAACTTAATGCCATTGGTCCCCTCCCAGCAGGAGCACTACTAGCAACCATGGATGTAGAGTCACGTTACACTAACACCCCTCACAAAGATGGGATTTCAGCCAGCAGATACTTTCTGGGACCGCAGGAGCCACTCACAGAAACAGTGACTAAATGTATTGAATTTATTCTGACCCCTAACTACGTCACATTTGAAAATGACACATACCTCCAGACAACCGGGACCGCTATGGGCACTCGGATGGCGCCACAGTATGCCAATCTGTTCTGCGCAAAACAGGAAAGTGACTTTCTCTCCACCTGTCACTTGAAACCCCTTACATACCTTCACTACATCGATGACATTCTCCTGATTTGGACCTGACACAGCAGAGAGAGGCCAGCGGATTACAGCCTTGAGATCGGATTTCATAAACCGTGGATATAACCACAGAATTGTAGACCAGCAAATCCACAAAGCCATCAGAATACTAAGAAGTGATCTCCTTGAATACAGACAGAAAGAGACAAGCAACAGGGTACCTTTAGTGGTCACATATAACCCACACCAAGAAGTCCTACGCAAGATCGCCAGGGAACTACAACCCATTCTCCATGAAGATACAAGACTGCAACAGGTCTTCCCTGAAACACCCTTATTACCATACAGACAACCTCATAATCTCAAGAAAATTATGGTGAGGAGTGAAGTATTCAACAGTACAACTGAATGTGGGACAAGACCATGCTAGGAGGCAAGATGCAAAACCTGCCCAATGCTCCACACAGCGGGCACAATACAAATACCACACAGGAATATGGAGTACAAAATCAGAGGAAGGTTCACCTGTTCCTCCAGCAATGTCGTGTACCTCATCATGTGCATGAAATGCCCATGGGGCTGCTACTACATAGGTGAGACGGGACAGCGGCTAAAAAAGAGAATGAATGTGCATCGCCACAGTATCACACGTGGAACAAGAGACTGATATGTCGGCGAACACTTCTCTTACTCTGGCCACAAGATGAACGATCTAAAGGTGGCCATTCTCAAAGGTAATCTTAGAACACCGAAATAGAGACGGTTGCATGAATACAAATTTATGCAACTGTTCGGGACACGTAGCGATGGCCTAAACCGAGACTGAAGTTTTATGAGTCACTACTGACATGAGAACTCTCTTCCCATGAGTGTTAAAGGCTATGTCTATACATACTGCGCTATATGTATGCACATGCAGCTGTCTCTTACACATACAAATACTCTATGCAATTCCATCCCTATATACCAATAGGGACCACATAGTATCTACACACACTTTTAGTAATGCTATAGCCTCTTACATTTCCACACCTACCCATACCATTGATATACACTCCCACTCCACATACACCTTTTGTAAAGCACTGTATACACTGTGGACTCTTTACACATTTAAATTTACATACATACAAACACACACACACACACTCTTACATTACTAACATTCTGGGACTATTTAACACCTCAAGTCATAAATCGCATACTACACAGGGGGGGGGGGTGTTAGGTTTCAGTCCCAGATAACATTCTTATATGCACAGTTTTTAAGTTTAACCTTGCTTGCTTTATTCAATGTACTACCGCCGGAAGAAGAGATCAGTGTATCACGAAAGCTCGCACAAATAAAAGCATTTTGTTAGCCACAGAACGGTATTGTCTATTCCGTTTTGATATATATATATACAGTGTTCGACAAATGCACCTCCCCGAACGCCCGGGGTGAGTGCATTTAACCCCTTGTCTAGTGCCGCTGCTGTGCTGCGGCTTATTTCAAAATGCCAGGACGCGATCAAGCGGGTCACCTAGCAACGCGGGACGCCGGAAGAATAGCCCAGCCGCAGACATCCCTTGGAGGCACTGCAGTGACGCTACGCCACGCACCCCCATACAGGGACTCTCTCCCGCACTTTAAGGATCTCCTAGCAACTGCCGGGACCAGAGGCGGGGAGAGGCCTAGAGATTGTGGCTGGATGTGTCTGCGGAGCGGCGCTGTGTGGCTGGAGGAAGTTGCTGCTGCTGCTGCCTCCGTGTGTATTGTGGGCGAGGCAGACGGAGGGAGCCCCCCCAGGCTGGATTCCCTCACTC